>NC_092149.1:60312876-60475376 GCF_045791955.1 Oncorhynchus clarkii lewisi | reverse complement strand
CCTACCCCAGGCCAGGTTGATCTCTCTGCTCCCATGCCTGGGTGCTCCTGCCTTCAGCCACAGGCCATGCAGAGCAGAGGCTCTGTTTGAGGCCCCTGCCTGTCCAGCGTCAGTCTAAGTGTCTCTGACAGCCCACCGCACAGTATTAACTATGATCTGCCACCACAGGGCCGGGCACCGCCGAGCCAAGGACCCAGAGAGAGGCTCCCTCCACTAGCTAGCTCCCTAACAAAGACTGCTTTGACCCAGCACCCTCAAGGCCCACACTAATATATATATTTACAGCATTTCATATGCACATATAGTATAGTTTCAAAAAATTATCTAATATGGCCCCATTCATATGGACCGGGCCCCGGGTCCTGCCTGATGTTTAGAAGTGTCCTGGAGGGAATCTTAATACACAAAGCCTTCAAAACCTTGATAGTGATGGGTAAAAGTTGAGGGAAGAAGACAGGCTATGTATTGGCTGAGTGCAAAACCGTACAGTTAAATGAATTCAGTTTGATCATTTGAGTGATTATGCCTAAGAAAGGGATTCCTTGCGATCCGTGATCCTTAGGACATCCCTATCCCATTGAAGTTTAAATTTAAAATGGTTAAGTTAAGGGTTAAGGTTAGGTAAGGGTTAGGGTAGGGGTTAAGGTGAAGGACATCCCAAGGATCCCAAATAGCACTACCAATGCTATTTCATCCAGATAGGTGGTCCATACCACTGTTTATCCTCTACAGGCCCTAGAGAGACTGCCTCTTCTCCGCTGCCTTGGTAGTTGCTACGCTTTCCTGAGGATGTGGGGAGACTATGAGAGAGACCCAGCAACGGTCCCTTCAAAGGAATAAATGGGTCATTAGACTACAAAATTGGGACAGAAAAAAATAAATGTTTGAGGGGGGATTGGAAGGATAGACAAAGTTACAGTACTTGACTGAAATAGGTTCCGCTACTCATTTTGGCTGCCTTGACTGTTTATATTTAGGTGCAGGAGCTCCGCAATACTTTCGATCTAATATTCTGTAAGAGGAACAGGAGCTGAAGCAGTAGAACATTTGAGGTGCCGGTACTCAGTTCCGGTGAGCTCCTGACCAAGTCAAGCACTGCAAAGATACTGTACATAATGACAGCTGACTATGTTTAGCCCAAAGCATTTCGATAAACAGCAGCTCTTCCTTCAGTATCAGAAGTGCTTAGTCGCTGAATGTAAAAAACCTAAAGCCACTTTTCCTGCCCGCATTTCCCATAATTACAGCCCCACAATTCACTGTTGAATAGTTGAGGTTTTTCCCTTTGAGGTGACTGGCTTTTATATAGCAACACGACAAACACAGTGAAGCTACGGCCGTCCCCAGCCGTGTTCAAAGCTACAGTGGGAAGAGCAGAGGACACGGCTGACATGCATTATTCCTTACAAAAGCTGCCTTTTGTTTGCTTTATGCTTTAGGTCCCACAAATTGTAGGCTTTGTCCGTCACCATTTCTTTTTCGGGTGCCCTTTTTTCCTCTTCACCCCCCCCCCCCCCCCCATTCGAGACACATGTTGGTGCGGCATTGATATCCGCACAGATGAAACGTCTGTCGCTGAGCTCATCCCTGCTATTGCTCTGTGTGTAGGTGGGATTGGGATGGGGGGGGGTGATTCTTTTCCAGGCATAATAAGTCAGAATTGTTCCCTGTGACAATGGATTCCATATTAAGACAGACAAACAGATGTTCTAAATGTTTGTGCCAGTACAACTTCTGCACTTGTTATTTAAAGGGAATGAAGATACAAAAACATCCGTGTAAAACATTTCAAGTGTTATTTATTTTGTTTCTATTCCCTCTGAAATAAAGACTAGTAAATCTCTCCCAGGGTGTTGAAAGTGAAAATAAAGAGGAATTCCAAAAAGTTCAGACATTTAGTGCATGCCATCATTTTTGGTTACTATTTCTACCATTCTGGGCCAATATCCTCCACACTCTTAAATCCCAGGCCAGTGAACACACAAATCCTACTAAACCCCAGTCCCTCACAGGATCAGGCTCCATTAACTGAGTCACTACAGGTCAACACAGCCACTGCCTTTGCTCTCCGCTTCCCTGGATCGTGGATTGTGCAATTAGACATCATAGCATGTGCTCCTCTTAACCCCGGGGCTACACTTAGAGAGTCATTACTCTCAGTAATGTCAAGTGTGATCCCTGCGCTTATCTGCACCAACTCACTGTAGTGGTTGGACTGACAGGTCCAGGGGCGGTACGTCAGCCCATCAGAGGCAATGCTCCCCTCTTGTGCCTCAGAGGGGTAGTTCACCATTCCAAAATCAATGTTTGTCAATCCACATTCCTAAATGAATAGGAAAGGTGGTAACTATCTAAAACAATGAACATAGACAGTGCCATTCATCTGGGTTTCAGGCTTATATATGTATGTAGCTGTATCTATTGTGGGACTGACCAATAGACTACCTGAAACTTTGAGGTTTGCAAAATGTGATGTTGGAGTGAATTATCACTTTAATTCCAGTAACAATAGGTGAAGATGCATAACCTCTGTTGGGGATCTTCCTATGCAGCCAGAGCCATATTAAATACATGGCTCTGTACGTAGCATGAGAGGTAAAACACAGAGCCTTTATACACCCTAATCACCAACCACCCCTGCTTGTTGGGTCTCATCCAGAGTGATAATGACTAAGGGATGTGTGGTGGGATGTGGAGGGAACTCCCAATATACCACAGCCCTGCTATCTCTGTGGGAGTTCATGATACATACAGACTGCACACAGATACACAATTTTGCAGTTTGGACAACAAGTGATAATTGTAAGATAAATGTTTTAAATAAAAGCTATATCCCCATTATAAACCTGATAGATATATTGAGTAATCAGTTTGGGGGAAGCTGTGAGGAATGCACCTCCACACACACACATACACACAGACCTCCCATGTATTCACACACACAAATACACAAACATGTATGCTTGTGGACAGACGCGCATATTACCACACTATAAATTCACCATACCGAAATGATTTGTGCGGACATCCTCTGCCGCACCCTAGCAGGCTCCCTGACATCCTTCTGCCCCCCCCCCCCCCCCACACACACACACACACAGGCGAAGTAGAGGGGAAAAAGGGCAGAGAGGAAGAATAGGGAGGTAGGTCTGGTATGGAGACAAAGTGACGCGGTTGAGAATGACTATACGTCCCAAATGGCACCTTATACATAGTGTACTACTTTTGACTAGAGCCCTATGGACCCTGGTCAAAACTAGTGCACTATACAGGGAATAGGGTTCCATTTGGGATGAAACCTGAGTCAGTCGGCCCCTTGCGTTTAGGAGAGCAGCAACAGACAGTCAGTAAGTGGAACCAGCTCAGTCACAGAGGTCAGATTAAGATACAGAGTGGAGGAGTGAGTAAGAGGGGTTAACAGTGACGGACGGACGGACCGACCAAACACACACACACACACACACACACACACACACACACACACACACACACACACACACACACCACTACAGCCCTGTGATGTCACTAATTAAGTCAGACAATCACTGCAGTAAAACCATAGTCAATGCTAGGGAAGGAAGTCCAACAGTCAAACAATCATCCACTGATCACTAACAATACTTCATCCTCAAAGCCAATGCCATAATAGACATGTTAATGCAGTCACATGACAAAGGTGTCTATGATGTGTAGAGGTCTTGCCTAGAGAGATAGAGTGGCCCAGGGGAGGTTACGGCCATCCTGAAGGAGTGGTGACAGCAGACACCCTTTGCAGCCATTCTTTACACTTGCTGCCCTCTACCGGTCACACATTGGGACTACAGCGAGTGCCCTTGACTGACATGCAAGATAGAGATGTCAATAAGGTGGACAGTGGTGCTCCAGCCAGGCAAGACAGTATAGGCACACACACAGTATAAAATCTCTCACACCCTTGACAATTGAATACTGAAAATTCACTCCAATTTTGTTTAAAGCATAAAGTAACCTTTATGTAAGGTTATTTGACCAAGTAATTATTTATTATAAACTTTTAATTGAAAAGTACATTTTCCCTCCTGTACTATAGCACATCCCATTATTCACAGTAGTCTCTTTCAGTCAGGAGGAGCAGTCCAAAGAACACAGGGCTGAAATGGCACCCTATGCCCTTTAAAAGTGCACAACTTCTGACCAGAACCCTATGGGAGCAGGTCAAAAAGTAACACACTACTTAGGGAAAAGTGTGCCATTTCAGACACACTCAGTCTGAGAGGAGAGGCAGAGCAAGAGGGGTGGATAGTGGTGGGAGGCAGAGCAAGAGGGGTGGCTGGTGGTGGGAGGCAGAGCAAGAGGGGTGGCTGGTGGTGGGAGGCAGAGCAAGAGGGGTGGCTGGTGGTGGGAGGCAGAGCAAGAGGGGTGGCTGGTGGTGGGAGGCAGAGCAAGAGGGGTGGCTGGTGGTGGGAGGCAGAGCAAGAGGGGTGGCTGGTGGTGGGAGGCAGAGCAAGAGGGGTGGCTGGTGGTGGGAGGCAGAGCAAGAGGGGTGGATGGTGGTGGGAGGCAGAGCAAGAGGGGTGGATGGTGGTGGGAGGCAGAGCAAGAGGGGTGGATGGTGGTGGGAGGCAGAGCAAGAGGGGTGGATGGTGGTGGGAGGCAGAGCAAGAGGGGTGGATGGTGGTGGGAGGCAGAGCAAGAGGGGTGGATGGTGGTGGGAGGCAGAGCAAGAGGGGTGGATGGTGGTGGGAGGCAGAGCAAGAGGGGTGGATGGTGGTGGGAGGCAGAGCAAGAGGGGTGGATGGTGGTGGGAGGCAGAGCAAGAGGGGTGGATGGTGGTGGGAGGCAGAGCAAGAGGGTGGATGGTGGTGGGAGGCAGAGCAAGAGGGGTGGATGGTGGTGGGAGGCAGAGCAAGAGGGTGGATGGTGGTGGGAGGCAGAGCAAGAGGGCGGATGGTGGTGGGAGGCAGAGCAAGAGGGCTGGATGGTGGTGGGAGGCAGAGCAAGAGGGCTGGATGGTGGTGGGAGGCAGTGCAAGAGGGTGGATGGTGGTGGGAGGCAGAGCAAGAGGGTGGATGGTGGTGGGAGGCAGAGCAAGAGGGTGGATGGTGGTGGGAGGCAGAGCAAGAGGGGTGGATGGTGGTGGGAGGCAGAGCAAGAGGGTGGATGGTGGTGGGAGGCAGAGCAAGAGGGGTGGATGGTGGTGGGAGGCAGAGCAAGAGGGTGGATGGTGGTGGGAGGCAGAGCAAGAGGGTGGATGGTGGTGGGAGGCAGAGCAAGAGGGTGGATGGTGGTGGGAGGCAGAGCAAGCTGGAGATGGAGTCTCCAGACGAGGATGATATCCTTGTCACCCTAACGAGGAGGCAGCTAGGTAGCTCCAGAAGTACACTCAAAGTGGCCTTTCTTTCAGCAGACAGAATGCTCACTCATAACCCTACACCACAAAGAATACATCTAAACATCATCTAATTCAACAAAAGCAAAAAACTAAAAATGTTGTTTGTTCTTTCCTATTTACAAAGTGTTTTGACCGAATCTTTTAAGGTGTCGGAGGGGATAAAATCCCTCAAGGTTAAATGAAACGACCTAGTACAGTACCACATACATAAAACTGTTATCAGAACAGGGAGGGTGATAGTATTCCAGTCTTGCTGATGTCCATGAGAAGTTGTTGACTCCAGAGTCCTTTGATTCCAGGAAAGCTCCTCTTCTAGAGCTCAGTCAGGTGTGATGGGTTTAACATTGGAAATGGGAGCTTTCATGATCCAAGATGTATGAGTGGTTGACAATTAGTTGACATTAAAAAGGTATGTTGACTTGAAGATCCAAACTCTCCAAATTGAAGCAAATAAGTCATCTGCAATTTGAGGGGGAATTAAGGTGGCAGTAAAATAATTTCTGGGACAAATACAGCATTAAATATAACCAGGACTTCTTTAAAAAAAAATAACATCAAGCCACCTTCAGAATATTAAAAAATAAAACAAATCAACCCATCCTGAGAACAATCAAAAAATAAATACACCCCTAAGCGTGCTCCTTTGTTTGTGTGTGTGTTTTTTTGTGTGGCGCAGAACTCAGTCCAGACTGTCTTTTGGTGTGTCAGTATCCCTGTAGTCCATTGTAAACCTTCTGTACTGACAATTGTTTCAGAATCCCTCTCACTCCTGAGAACAACAAAAGGCACAATTTAAAGTACTAACCATTGTGATCATAATTATTACATGTTTCAGAATCATTCATCGCCGACAAGTTAATCAGTAGTTTCATTGTCTTCGTGTCCTGCGCCTCTCAGTCTTTGTGTACATTGTTGATATGCCTAATCTTTATGGAAGAACAAGACCCCATACCTGACATGTAACATGCAGTTGACCTTTTACTGATAGCATCAATGTCGACTCAAGTCTAATAGATCATTACAAAACCCTTTCCGCATGTTGATCAACTTCCTCCTTACCCTCTTTCTGATTGTCATCCAGCTGTGTCTGTGGGAACTCGATGTCAAACGAGACAATGAGAGATCCACGGATGTTGTTGTTGTCAAAATTTGGCAGGCCTTCTCCCTTCTTCCACAGCCGGGCACCAGGCTTGGTGATCTTGTCCCTCTCAATGTGAACCTGCCACAGGGGCAGTCACAAGTCAATGTTGTTATTGATTCAAAGATGTGTCAATTTTGGACCAATCATTCCAAACCCAGATAAAACCTACTCTGGACAGAAAGCATGCTCAATGGAGAATATCCATTGGAAGTTATTTTTAGTCCAGGAATAAGCTTCATTTGGGTCGGGGAAACTTGGCCATTACATTTGATTACATGTTGGAAAAACAGTTCATGTGTATTCCCGAGTGGCGCAGCGGTCTAAGGCACAGCATCTCAGTGCTAGAGGCATCACTACAGACAGTTCGAATCCAAGCTGTATCGCAACCGGCCGTGATTGGCAGTAGTATAGGGCGCCGCACAATTGGCCCAGCGTCGTCCGGGTTTGGCTGTCATTGTAAATAAGAATGTGTTCAACCAACTTGCCTAGGTAAATAAAATAAATTCTTGGTCTCCACTGGGAATCTTGTTTTTGGTCCTGATTAAACATGTAGAATCGACCACAGACAGTTGGCCTGAGTTGGGGGAAAACTACCCAATGCATCACTGATAGTTAGTAGGCTGTAGTTACACACCGTATGTCCATCGAGGTGTGTGATGTCCATCTCAAAGCCAACCAGAGCCTCTACCAGAGAGATTGTGACGTTAGTGTACAGGTCATCTCCTCGACGCTCAAACACTGGATGTCTGGAAGCACACACAATCATTGTTCAATAAAACGGCTTCAACTGACAACATATTACTGTGCAATAGAAACAGGCTAACAGAGTGAGAGAATGCATTTGCATAAAGCAAGCATACAAATAGATAAACAGAAGGGCCAAGACACAGACAATGCAAGTAGAGTACATTCCAAAAATCTTTACATAACATCAATGTACTCACTTGACAGTTTGATCTGTACTGAAAAAGGGATAGGACTCAGAAGGATAGATCAGCCTCGTCAGAATCATTATATAATATCTGAAATAAGGAAATGCATGCTGCTCTTACTTCATAACTTTGATGCGGAAGCGTAGATCCCCTGGCTCGCCGTCGATGTGAGGTTCACCTGTAAAATGTATTATTATTTATATACAATGACTTTACCCTTGTTTACCCATGTTATCCTGATGGTTGAGTAAGTAGCTTGCCTTCTCCAATGAAAGGGTACTCCATCTCATCTCTCACTCCCTGTTCAATCTCCACCTCCAAAGTTCTCTCCTCATTCACCAGCCTGGGATCATTGAGAGAGACAAATCCTAACCATTATGATGAGACTATTTTCTTTATTACTGAGCATGTAAAGAAAGACACCATTGTCTCCTGCGTTATCAATCTCAGCCAATAGTACAGTGACTCACTTTATATTGGGGCACTCGTCACACACTACTTCCTGGGTCATCTGGAAGCGTCCAGGTCCGAGCTGCGTCGTCCTCATTTCCTGTCTGCAGTTGCATTTCCTTTTCCCAGGTGCCTCTTTGGCTACAGGCTTGTTGCGCACAACCTGGGCGGTGCATATAGATGTTATGATGAGAATGGTAGGTATGTGTTGGACTAGGGTAGGACTGGTGAAGCACATCAATCCTATACAATATATATCACAGACCACCATCAGTGATTAATAGTACCTCTACAAAGTTCCCAGAGTACACTTCTTCGAGTGTGACCTCCAGGTCTAGTACTATGTCATTTCCTCTGGGAATGTTCCTGTCCTGTTGTCCTTGCCTGTTACCTCCAAACATGAAGCCAAAGTCCCCGAAGAAACTGTAAGAGGTGATTGTTGATGAGAGAACAGTGATGCCGAAGGCATTCTTTGATTCTTAAAACCTCACATGCTTAGGCCTACAATTGGGTATGTATGGCTTGTAACTGGAATACAGATGTCATTATTTTACCACACACTAGTGCCTAGTAGTATAAATGAATGGAACGCTCATTAGGTATTGTTGAGCAGAGGTATATGTATTAATGTGTGACTCCATACAGTATATTATGGTAATTAGGTAAACCTACCTGGAGAAGATATCATTGTGAGAACCATGGTGACCCTCTTTCAGACCATCCTCTCCGTATGCATCATACTGCTTCCTCTTCTCATCATCTGAAAGCACCTACAAACAGCACAACACCAGGGACTAACTCATTTAAGTCACAAAATAAAGGGTTTCATTGAATGTGTGAATTTGCAACATTGTATAAACTTTAATTGCAAACTCTTAATATCACATAAAAAAAATACCTAAATAGCTCATCATGCAATTGTCCTAATTTGAACCCTTTCAATTTTGTTATCGGATTTGTGGTCACTCATAATGCCATTGGTGCACATCATAGAAGCGGTCACTGAGCAGGTCCGCGTGCTCCACGTCGTGTTTTCATGAGAGCAAGCGGACCACAATATGAGCCAATCAGAGGCAGCCACACGGTCTTCTTGGCCAATCAAAAGGCTTATGTCGTTTCCATAGACACTCGCCTTGGTTAAGGGATACAGTATTTTCAACTTAACTTACGTTACCCGCGCAGGCATCTTTTTACGCCTGCTACATTAGGTTACCAACAACAACCAAATAGGTTGCTTCAGTTTCCTACAAAATACGTTTGTATCGGTGCCTCGAGCGCTTCAGCAAATGAAATATAACGAAAACCCTAATATACACCCTGGTTAAATTAGAATTATTAAAATATTATTGGGAGAGAAGCAATAAAACGCTTTGCGTTCTCATAAAACTCAACTAAGTTGCCGTTCATATTTTGTAAATATCTTAATGACATGAGCATTGTTTCCGAAGCCACAAATCAGACACCATTATTATACTGGTAAAACAAAAAAGGGCCATTCAACACATTGGAAGATAAATGATATATGATGCAGGCAAACACAGCGGGTAATTTCCTACCTCATAGGCTGACCCCAGGTCTGCGAATTTGTCAGCAGCAGTAGGATCATCGGGGTTTCTGTCAGGGTGAAGCTGGAGAGCCAGCTTTCTGTAAGCCTTCTTGATGTCCCTCACAGATGCCGACTTGCTCACCCCCAAGATCTTGTAGAAATCTCGCCTGTAGAGAAAGGTGAACATGCGAGGGGAATTTAGTTACAGACTCTTGTAGATACAGTATTTCCCCTTCATAATAGGGACAGGTGGAGTAGGGTTCGCAAACGTGTCGTTTATCTATAATAATCTTTGCTTGTGTCTTGTATTTATGAAGTTTAAAAAAAATCGAAAATGGGGTTCACCCAGAGTGATTCAGATTGATATCAATAACTCATTTGAGAGTACAAAGCCAGCGGGAAAGCTAGCCCACTCTTCCCTAAGATGGCATTCATCATTCCCTTGAATAGTATGACTCAGCCGATACACGATACTGGAAACAAAGAATCAGGCAAGGGTGATGTTGATTACCCTTTCGGACAATTATTTATTTAGCGTGTTGTTGAGATTGCTTCTTTTACCCCTCCAGCTAGTAGCGAGCTAGCCATATTACACATGGAGAATGGGGTTCAAAAGTGTAGACCAATCACAATGAAACATGTGTACCAGTTAGCGACACCGCGTTTAACCGTTGCAGAAGCGGTGTGTACGGATAATATAGAAACATGTACTTACCCTGCAAGCACTGCCGCAACAAAATACAGGACAAGACAGCAAACACTGCCCAGATTCATCCCTTTAACGGCCATAGATCCCAGTTTCTTCAAGAAACCAACAGAACAACCCGGCTTTTTGATGTTGGCTTCCTTCTGTCACTAGTTCTCTTCCTTCTGTCAAATCAGAACCGCCCACGTGAAACCCAGAAGTCCCGCCTCTCATCCTAAAGCCCGCCCACCCTTAAAGGCGCTGCATAGTCAATCTGCTGTCTGCATTGGCCATGCAGCATTTACAGTGTTACGGTCTCTGGGCATTCATACTGTACTTCCTGCGCTTCGTAGAGCAACGCAGAGCTGTTGTGGAGGAAGTAATCAAGGAAGTGAGGTTATGTTTATACAGGACCTCCCGCCCCCATCTATCGTCCACCAATAATGACAATGCGGAGCTATATAGCACTATATGGACCCCTCCGCATTGTTATTGAGCCCTCCACATTGTTACAACATTTGGGAGGCGCAAGGCGATGCGGTACAGAGCTCGATTAGGCCTCTGCATGAATCCAGACGCTCTGCAATTCCGTCACACCCTCCGGCCACATTTCTGATCGAGCATAAATTGGCTTTTAGCTACAGCAACAAAAGCCGGTGTAAACTTTTGCTATATCTTTGCAATAGCATTTTTAGTGGATGAATGTAGGATGTACATCGTTTTTCAGCAATATCCCCCAAAATCGATAAATATTCTCCCTTTCTGTCTGATTGAGAAAGAAGAGCGCAATTGCAGCCTGCAATTCCTGCATGTGGGCATCACAGGAGGTTGGTGGCACCTTAATTGGGAAGAACGGGCTCATGGTAATGACTGGAGCAGGCTCAGTGGAATAGTATCAAATACGTCAAACACATGGTTTCCATTCCATTTGCTCTGTTCCGGCCATTATTACAAGCCATTCTTCCCTCAGCTGCCTCCACTGGTGGGCATTCCAGCATCTGCAGGAACCACTCTTTATACTTCTATTGGTAAATGTTTTAATTAGGACAGGCAGGAGTGATCCTGGGGTCAGTAGGGGGCTAGCTAGCCGTACACCGGTAGACAGTGTCTTTCGCCCCCGCCTGTCAGGCACTTTTCCCGCAGTGCTATTAATGACGGCAATCGGTACACCGCAGGCGAGGGCGACACAGTTAACTAGTTACCTAGCACACTGTCGCCCTAGCCTCCTGTCTGCTATGCTAGTGAGAGGCGGGGACAACCGGTAGACAGTGTCCCCCGCGCCCTCCCTGTTGGGCACGGTTTTCTCCAATACACAGCAGGCGGGAATGACACTGTGTGCTAGCTAGTTAACTAACACACAGTGTCGCTAACTAGCATGTTAGCTAGCACATGGTTTCACCCCAGCCTTCCGCCTGCTGTGCTAGCGGGGGCGACCGGTAGACAGTGTCCTTCGCCCCTGCATATCGGGGACTGTTATCCCGCAGTTCTGTTAACAATGGTGAGGGCAGGCGACGCTCCCGCTAGGACTGCGATAGTCAGGGGCAAAATAAATCTGTTAATAAAAGTATTGTCTGCCACAGTGGACTATAAAAATACCCGTAAAACCTAGCGGTCAAACACGGAAATGGTTAAAATCATTTTTCCACCATTCATTTTTCACATAATGAATTTTACAGAGACTTTAAATTAAGTATGCATTTGGTGTAGGCTTATCTTTGCGTGACATTTTGATAACCGTGTAATTCTCTTGCGACAAAGTGAGTTTTATCAATATATTTGCCTAAAAATACACACAAAAAAATTTCTATGCTAATCAGCAACAGAGAAGACTTCAGCAAGACCACAAATTCCTGCAGGAAGCTCCTGCACATCATCTCTAGCTGACACTGTCTGCTACCGTTCACCAGTGCGATCAGAGACCTGTGCCCAATCCACGATGAACTCATGTGCTGTATTGAAATTAATTGAATAAAGTGTTGAACTTCTTCTGTCCCCTTTCTCTGTCTTAGCTAGCCACTGACTACACATGGTTAGCTAGCAAGTTAGCAGAGCAGTAGATACAAACAAATGGTATTACTTAGCTGAGATAATTGTTTGTACAGTATGTCGACCTTGGTGTCTATTTCAAACCTGATGGCACGGATAAGCATAAGAGCTTAAAATGGGAGAATACCACTATGCGTCTGGCCATGTGGAGAAGTGCAGCTATAGTGCGAGGCAATTTACCAGTTTGGTCAGGGCCAGAATGAGGGATAAAGTTGATCCTGTGTCAGTGAGTGTAGATATTAACTATACTGCTGTTAACATTCTATAAGGAAAGACACACTTTTTTAAATTTAACTAGGCAAGTCAGTTAAGAACAAATTCTTATTTACAATGACGGCCTAGGAACAATGGGTTAACTGCCTTGTTCAGGGGCAGAATTAAATATTTTTTTACCTTGTCAGCTCAGGGATTCAATCTAGCAACCTTTCGGTTACTGGCCCAACACTAACCACTAGGCTACCAGCCTGCCATTTAAGCAATTATATAATCATTAACCAGATTACCAATGATACCAGACTTAGATGAGTGATAAATCAGTTCTAAGATGTCATTGATGAGAATTGGTCAAAAAATCTATTGACATTCAGAATTGACCATGTTAAGACATCCAGCCTCTATTGCAGTTTCATGACTAGAGACATCTTCAAAGGCACAGTATTTATTTATTCAGAGTGGCACATGCATTCACACAGTCTTGACTTATAGGATCCTTCCAACTATATGATTGATATGTCAAGTGATAAAATCACAAATTATATATTCAAAGTTTATGGAAAAACTACTTTTGTCCTCATGAAAATGACAGTTTATTAAATATTCCACAGCTGTAATGTCATCAATTAAATCAAACTTTATTTCTTACAACAAATGCATTTCAAGGTGTTCAAAGTCATGAATTGAAAGGCACATGGCACTTAACATCCTTCCTCTTGGAAATTCGGCTTGTCACCAAAAGCACTCACAAACTTCTACAGATGCACAATCGAGAGCATCCTGGCGGGCTGTATCACCGCCTGGTATGGCAACTGCACCGCCCTCAACCGTAAGGCTCTCCAGAGGGTAGTGAGGTCTGCACAACGCATCACCGGGGGCAAACTACCTGCCCTCCAGGACACCTACACCACCCGATGTCACAGGAAGGCCATAAAGATCATCAAGGACATCAACCACCCGAGCCACTGCCTGTTCACCCCGCTATCATCCAGAAGGCGAGGTCAGTACAGGTGCATCAAAGCTGGGACCGAGAGACTGAAAAACAGCTTCTATCTCAAGGCCATCAGACTGTTAAACAGCCACCACTAACACTGAGTGGCTGCTGCCAACACACTGACACTGACTCAACTCCAGCCACTTTAATAATGGGAATTGATGGGAAATGATGTAAATATATCACTAGCCACTTTAAACAATGCTACCTTATATAATGTTACTTACCCTACATTATTCATCTCATATGCATACGTATGTATATACTGTACTCTATATCATCGACTGTATCCTTATGTAATACATGTATCACTAGCCACTTTAAACTATGCCACTTTGTTTACATACTCATCTCATTTGTACATACTGTACTCGATACCATCTACTGTATCTTGCCTATGCTGCTCTGTACCATCACTCATTCATATATCCTTATGTACATATTCTTTATCCCCTTACACTGTGTACAAGACAGTAGTTTTGGAATTGTTAGTTAGATTACTTGTTATTACTGCATTGTCGGAACTAGAAGCACAAGCATTTCGCTACACTCGCATTAACATCTGCTAACCATGTGTATGTGACAAATAAAATTTGATTTGATTTGACGTCTCTATTAGTGACCAGGGGATTCTCTCTACCACATGTGAATGCCTCTGTGGAGCTCATAAGTGTAGCCATGCAGCCTATTTTGGCGTATTCACAATATCGGCCGTACAGATGTGGAATGCCAGTGGAGGAAGCCAGCAATGCCCAACAATGTGCAGTCAGTGGAGGACCTATACCCAGCCGAAGACTACAACCCTCTGTCTCGAGAGCCCAGAGAGGAGGAACTTCAGTGGCGAAGGAACCGTTTCCGGGGCATGTTCAGTGGAATAGCACGTCTCCTTGAACCTGAGTCAGAACAACCGCTACCCTCCTGTCTGTCCTGGACATTTTCCTTTTAAAACAAGGGCACCTGGGGAATGCAAAATTCTAGTAATTTAAAAATGCAAGGTAGCTAGCTAGGTAACTAGAAAAATGCCCCCCACCCCAAATTATACACATGAAAAATACACTATCAATTATTCACACAAGAAACTAAAAAGGCTATAATATTTACATGTTAGGGTACTTGCTACTTGTTGATGAGAGTTTGTATGGAGAAATGTGGAGATTTTTCCTACTCTGTGCCTTGAGTGATGACGTTAAAGCTTGCGACAGGAAGTGTAGTTCTGTATGATAGCTACATTAGCAGCTAATTAATATTTCATTTTTGGGAGGGTAATTACAGATAAAACTGATAAAAGTTACCTTGTCTGGTGGAGATTTACACAGTTATTAAAACGTTGTGCCAGGGTAAGCCTACACGAAACACAGACCTTATATTAAGTAGTTATCAAATCCCCTATGGAAAAATGAATGGTGGAAAAACGATTGGAACCATTTCCGGGGTTTACCGCTAGGTTTTACGGGTATTATAACTCGTACTGTGGTACTCAATTTAAATTTTGACCCAGGGATAGGGGCGTTCCTGCAGGGCTGCACACATGCAGGAACGCCAGAATTGTGGGCTGCAGTGTTACCGGTAATAAAAATAAAAAAAAATAAAAAAATAAAAAAATAAAAAAAAGTGTTACCGGTAATAAACAAACCAAAAGTCAGCCCAGGTTGATAAACTACTAAACTTGAATTTAAGAGCATTATTACCAGTTACTTTTCCTGGAGCTTCGAGACAGGACCATAAATCGTTTAGACTAACGTTAGTATAAACTTACTGAAGCCAAGTGTTTTGTCTGTCTGCTAACGCGTTAGTCTGCTTTGTATCAGCTAGCTACTAACGTTCCCTTAATGCTAAGCAAATAAATCAAGCAACTGCTGTTAGTTTCATTCTATTTCTAGGCCAGATCGTCTCTGCTTGCCAGTTGTCATGGGAACATCAGGCAGACGTCCTAGTATCCAGGACGCCAGGAGGGAACAACAGAGCCAGACAACACAAACATTTGCATTGGAGCAAGAGGCAGTGAAATAAATGCCATTTAGGAAGCAGTCAGTGAAAGGGTCCATATGCCCATTCTGTTACCTATAATGTTAAAAATCAGTTTTTACAACAGCTAGTTAGTTATGATACCACTTTCATCTAATACTGCAATATTGATATGAAGACCAGAACGCACCAATGAAATAGGTGAACTCTTGTTTAAAACTTTTTGGCATACTCCAAGCAGGTTGGCATGTGCTTTTTTACTGAGGAGGGGCTTCTGTCTGGCCACTAACATAAAGGCCTGATTGGTGGAGTGCAAATTCAAGTGGAGTGGTGGAGTGCAAATGCAATGACGCTGTCGGTGTGTAAAAATAATTTTTAAAAAATAACATAGCAATTAAACGTTCTTAACGTTCTCAATTCTTAACTGACTTGCCTAGTTAAATAAAGGTAAAATACATTTTTTTTTTTTAAATGGGGGGGAAGGTTAATGTTAGGACATAGACAAACACTACCCTGATACACTTCCACACGCCATCTCCAAGTAGCAGCACCAACCGAGTCAAGGGCTCTGTTCTGCCAGGAAGCCTTGATAATTCCTTAGGGGCAAGCGATCAAGATTGCTTGTCAGTCCAGGGGACAAGAGGCCAGAAGCCTCTCAGCTGGCCTTTGTTTGTTTCATGGTGTTAGTTCATCTCTTTAGTTGGGAATGCGTTTTTTGTATTTTCCTTTTTGTACATATTTATGTTTCATCATCTGAACAAATAATAATCCGCTTGGAATGGCCTACCAAGAGGTCAAGAAGGAGCTGGCCCTGGACCAAAGGTAAGGTGGCTGTCTCCTGGGTGAGTACATTTAACACCTAGTCGCACACACTTACTTCCCACGTTTATGCACACATCAAATCAGGTTACAGAACATTTAGCTGGGCTTAAGACCCCTAGACATAACGAGAGCAACAAAATCAGTGCACTAGTTATTGGTTTCGTAGCAGTTCCTTTAATATTGCTATACTGTAACAATGTCCATTAGCTCAGGTGCCATTCAGAGTGGTGTGTGTGTTTTAGGTCAGTGAGCCTAAACGTCAGGGTGGTGTTTGTGGCTGGCGATAGGGTCCTCCTCCTACTGTACCATCCACGCCCTCAGCTCCACTCAGCCCATACTCCTCCCCGGGAACACTGCTCTCACCCCAGGGCCCTTCCACACACTACCCCTCCCTGGAGGATCACATGGCAAGTGTGGCTTTAGCTGTGGTGCCAAACACCTGGGACCAGCCCTTACTGCTGGGTGTGAAGGGCACCACTCCAGACCCTGGCTCCTACCTTTCCTGACGCCCGCTGAGTTTTTAGAATTGGAGGGGGACACTTGTGAGGTGCCAGGTGGACTGCCATCGATGTACCAGAAGGCCCATGAGGAGAGGGAGAAGAGTGTACAGGACTGGCAGAAGACAGTGAAGGATGCCCATCTGAACAAGTGAGTGACAGAGCAGACACAGACACTACCAGTCAGCCATTCTACCGCTTAGATTTATCAGCAATTTGACCAACGCTCAGTGAGTGGAAATATGAAGTGCATGAAGTATGAATATAATGCAGCCACTCGAAAAGTCTGTGACTACTGTGTCGCTTAATTTACATAACAAGTGACCCAGTTGCGGTCACTAATATGATTTACAAATAAATGCAATGATTTAATGCGGAGCTAATTGAGGGGCCCAAGTGCTCATTTAAAGTGAACTCTGGTTGTCTGTTAATGTTTCTGAGTCTTGTTCCTGTAGTAAGTTGTCTGTTTTCAGAGAGCGGTGGCGTCAGTTCCAGGCCCTGGTGGAGCAGAAGTTCCATGATTGGCTGTTGGAGTCGGGACACAGACATGGGCTGGACAGCCTTATCCCCCCCTGCATCACTTCCCAGGACCCCTCGCACAGCGACAGCCTGGAGGCCGGGCCAAATGACACCAGGCAGGAAGGGACATCTAGATGGACAGTGGGGACACCTTTTGCCTTGCTGACTTTTAGGGTTCTTGTTGATGGAGATCCCCATACAAAGAAGCTTTTGCCTCACAGTCAGCTGTTTGCTTCACAGCCACTGGTAGCACTAAGCCCTTTGTTTGCATGCTGTCCACAGTTCCAGGCAGGCCTGGATCTGATCTGAGGATCACTAGACTGCAGAAGGGTGGCCTGGTATACACCTCTGGCTCTGTTCTCGTCCCCTGTATGCTGCCTCGCCCTCCCACTGCTGCATTCCTTCATCTAGTTGAGACTGGTGCATCCAGATTCTCTACCCTTGCACACTCACTCTCATGGATTTACCAATGGTGGGGATGGTAGAGAATCAGGACACAGGCAGTGGTCCTAGAGTACTTGGGGTACGACTACAGGGTACCTATTGTTAGCCACTCAGGTTAGATCTGCCTAGAGTCTGGTTCTTCTGCTGTGTGTACTGTACCAATTAAATAATAGGGAATCATTTAACTGTCTGTTAAATTCAGAGATTGACCTTCCAGTATAGGGAAAAGATGTATTAATGTATACATTTGGCCCGGCCTTAAGTTGTTAATATGTATTTTCTGGTAGGATAGGAGAGAGGGTGTGATGAATTTAAAGGCCTGTGCCAAATTCCAAGGAATGGAATACCTTTAGCACCTGAGTGCCAATCTGTTTGTGCTGTCATGTCAACTCCTTATCACTCATTGTCATGTCAAACTGTTTCAAAATGTTTGACTTTGGCAATGGGGTTGGCAAGAGCACAAACCGATCTGGGACCAGGCTAGTACCTCCCTCAGATGGGACTTTGGTCTGTAGACTATAATAGCCACCTCGAAGAAGATGGCAGAACACATTAGTGTTATGAGAAGAGAAAGATGCCTTTGAGGGAGCAGTTATATTCCGTTACATGGGCCATTCAGTTACATTCCGTTACTGTGTACTATTAAAATAAGCCTAGCATGCTCCAGAGAATGCTGATGTTGCTAGGTAACCAGGTATTTCTCTTCCTTATTAGTAATTTGCTTTGCTTCTTCGGCCAGTGTGGATGGATGAGATTGTATTATTGTTCTTCTGCCTTGCTGCTGTAGGTTAGTTCTCAGGGACTTCCCCTGTGTATGGCCTCTTTATTGTTATGTCATCTTATTGTGTTACTTTTTATTTTATATTTTACTTTAGTTTATTTAGCAAATATTTTCCTAACTCTATTTCTTGAACTGCGTTGTTGGTTAAGGGCTTGTAAGTAAGCATTTCACGTTAAGGTCTGTTGTATTCTGCGAATGTGACAAATACAAATTGATTTGATTTGCCTTTCAATTAAATTGCACTATGTCGGCCTACCTACATGTTACAATGCAAATTATTTTCAATGTTTTCTAAGAGCACAATTTTGTTTAGTTCTCTTTTTTCTTTAGTCATGAATAAACTATTCATTTTTGCCTTGACATGCCTTTTATTGTTGAATATCGTACTTTCTTAGAGACCCTGTATATCGACCTCAGCTAATGTTTAGTTATACTGTTGGACAAATCACAAACCATTACAATTAGCTGTAGCACAGCCGAAATGTATAGAGATAAACTATTTTTGGCTAAGACGGGGGAGCAGATGTTGAACAATCACCTTCGAATCATTCATTGGCCCTAGAGGAGGAAGAGAAGAGTGATTGGCCTGCACGCTTGACAGATTTTCATGCTTCTTGGTTGTATTCTAGTGTAATGGACCTTGCATAGTTCAAATGTCTAATGAATGCCTCCAAGTTCACCCACACACATATTTCCCCCATTTGTGTTTAGACATGAATACGCCCGAAGAGAACTTGTGATACTTTAAACAATGGGGGCACAATGTCTGTGCATCTGGGCAGAATTTGGCACATTTGGTAGACTCTTGGCCTGAGGTGATAGGCACATTGGGCATAGGCTGGGGTGGGGGTGATGGGAGCAAGCTGGCAGGGTGGCGTGTAGGGAGGGTGTGTGTTTTGGTGGATATAGGGGGCGAGATGAGTTGGGGGGCCATTCAGCAAGCCAGCAGAGAGGGGGTCAATGGGCACTCTCACCATGCTGTCATTATGCCGTAATCCCACTTCACTTTTCTGGAAAAACTGAATAGCACTAGAATCACTGACTCAATTTTTGGATCCCATTTTCATGACAAAGCGATTGTTCCACTCACTGTTTAAAAAACTGGGAGGCTGGGTATATAAAAGGGCTTGGGTGGCAGGACCAGAGGCATCCAGACTTCAGGGAGACCAGCAGACCACCGCTATCTATCAAGCCTAGCCCACAAACAATGTCCAAAATGGGCAGGGTGAGTAACAGGGATATGGCCGCTTGGCTCTGGCAATCACTGACTCCATCAGAACAGGTTCTA
Organism: Oncorhynchus clarkii lewisi; assembly: GCF_045791955.1. Lineage (NCBI taxonomy): Eukaryota > Metazoa > Chordata > Actinopteri > Salmoniformes > Salmonidae > Oncorhynchus > Oncorhynchus clarkii. Next base: position 60,455,682 of record NC_092149.1, on the reverse strand, counting down.
ATGATACAGTATAGTGGGCAGGATAGTGATTGTATGGTGGCAGTAGCATAGCAGTGATTTTCTGTGGTGTGTTTGGTTTAGTTATGGGATGGCCCATTTTCATATTTTCTGTCAAACTTGGCTGATTTATCCTGTTGGCCATTGCCATAGTAATAACAACGTAATAGTATAATTGTAATGTAAGTGTAATAATACCAGTGTAATAGTCTCCTGTGAGATAGAATGCTGGTTAAAGCTTGTCAGCACTGGTGTCCTGCAGAAATTGACATAATCTCTGCCTGTCTTAAATACACATTTTATTATAAATACAGCCTTCGATTTGGCATTCAAGTGCCATCAAAAATATTTACATTGGAGTTATTCTGTGATGGAAAGACTAACTCAAACTGATGAGCTTACCCACGTCTATGGCTTTTAGAAATAGCACTAGCTGCAAAGAAAGGCATCAGGAATGTGTTGAGTGATTGACTTGTTCTTTGGTAGGTTGGAAAAAGCAATTAATTGTGTAAAAAGGTACCTACCGTGCAGTGCAGAGCTTTTATCAAGCATATGAACCTAAGTTCAACCCACTCACTCCACTCTGGTCTCTTGTGTTCTCGTCCAGATTGTGTTTTACGAGGATAAGAGCTTCCAGGGCCGCCGTTATGAGTGTGACAGCGACTGCACCGACTTCCATTCCTACCTGAGCCACTGTAACTCCATCCGTGTGGAGAGTGGAGCCTGGGTGGTGTACGAGAGGCCCAACTACATGGGCTACCAGTATGTTCTGACCAGGGGAGAGTACCCTGAATACCTGCGCTGGATGGGCCTCAATGACCGCCTCAGCTCCTGCAAGATGATCCACTTTGTAAGTCTGCCACTGCCTCAGTCCTTAGAGCATTATAGTGAATGAAAGGAGATATCATTATGTTTCTTCAATAACAGTATCTAGATGGGGTATGTCTGTTAGGTCTATGCCGAGCTGTCTGAATGGGGTGTACCGTATGTTGTATTATAAACCGGGTCGTTTGGGTCCTGGATGCTGATTGGCTGAAACAGAATTTCAGCTGTGTGTACATCAGACAGTGATGACGCAAAAATAATTGTTTACTGTTCTATTTATGTTGGTAACCAGTTTATAATAGCAATAAGGCAACTCTGGTGTTTGTGGTATATGGCCAATATACCACATCCCCTCTGGCCTTATTGCTTAATTAGAGCACAGAACACTGTACACTTCCCTTCAATGCACAGGGTAGGCTATACATTGTAGTTGTAATATCATAGATCAACAGAAAAACCAAGAATAGCTATTATAGGGATAGCAAAAGTGGTATAGACAGGTATATGCAAGTAAACCATTTCTGACTGTTCGTCAGATGGGCATATTAGGCATCCAAATCCCAATGAGGCCAGGCACAGAACAGTGACAGTGGCGGTTCACCCAGGACCCAGGGCTTTGTCAAAGGAGTTCAATACCAGCATATAGCACTGAGCAAGTGATTGTGGCACTGATCGCTATTGGCTGACCTAGAGCTGGCAGGAAGAATCAGACCTACACTTCTACTGTAGAATCAATCAATTGTCCAACTATGGTGCAGAATATGGTGGTGGAAATATTCTCTGTAACACAGGAAGCCATAAACGGCCCAAACAACAGCAGTGAAAAAAATACAGCATGTTCTAAAAATATGTTTCTTTTCTCATGATGGTCCGTTTCGGACCAATCTCAAGAGTATAAAAACATTGGATTGATGATGGGTTGGTAGACAAATGCATTTTGGGTCGACCAGAACATCGACAAACACACAACAATACTTTACAAACCTTGTGTGTTACTAACTATCCTTACATCCCAGCCCCCAAAATAAACCAGAAGTTGCTGAGTAAGAATCTCATCTCCCTATATATCCCTCCTTCCCCCTTTCTCTTACCCCACATCCCCTCCCCCTTCTTTCCCAATCCCTTGCACTAACCCCTCGCCTCCACCTCCACTACTACCCCCCCCCCCCCCCCCCCCCCCCATCCCCATCCCCATCCCCACCACCCCCACAGTCCTGTGGGACCCAGTACAAGATGCAGCTGTATGAGAAGGATGACTTCGCGGGCCAGGCCTTCGAGGCCGCCGAGGACTGCCCCTCAGTCCTGGAGAAGTACCGTTGGAGGGAGGTGTACTCCTGCAAGGTGCTGGATGGCTGGTGGGTCTTCTACGAGCACCCCAACTACCGTGGACGCCAGTACTTCCTGGAGAAGGGAGAGTACAGGAAGCCTGGGGACTGGGGTGCAGTCAGTCCCACTGTCCAGTCCTTCAGACGCTTCACTGAGTGATCCTCCTGACCACAACAACACCAACCTCAACACCAACCTCAACCTCAAACCCAACCTCACTATTATCATACATAATATGCATAATATGGACTTTGAATAACCTTAATATTTATTGATTTTGAATAACGCCTATCCTATTACTTTGAGTCCTTTGATTGTGACTTTACTGAGGTCTCTCTCCTGAAATAAAAACTTGGCTGGTAAGCAGATCTGAAAATGTTGGCGTTTTTGTGTGTGTCTGTGTCAGTGAATGTGTGAACCCGGAAGGTAGAAGGTGTATTCTTTTGTCCAAAATGTATGACCCTGAACTGATACAGCCCAAAGGGAGATCAACTTCTACATGCGGAATTTAGCCACTGAATAATTTGGTTCAAGCTATAAGGAATATCAAGTGAACTAATAAGACAATGTCATCATGACAGATGCCAAGATATCTTAATGATGCATAACAGCTCCAGTGCCAGAAATTTCCCCAGCTTTCCATTACCAAGTCGTTACTTTACAAAAATGTCCTCACAAAGAATTCTTCTAGCGACCATGTCTCATAGTTATAGAACAGGTTTCAGGTCTACAGTGATGGGGTGAGGGTTGTGATGAGTCACAACAGAGAAGCAGTTTCCTTCCCCACCAATCAGAGCCATCGTTGTCGACTGGTCAGAGTCGCCCAGGAGAGCCGAGCAGAAGGAGGGCCGAGCAGAAGGAGTGCAGCATGAGAGGCCAGGGAACAGCAGACTAGAAGTTTAGAGCACAGAGAGATAACATTTGGCACTCAGTGAATACATTTTTAATTTATGTATTCAATGTACAGTGTGTGTGTACATTGAATCCATTTTGTTTGTGTTGTCTGTGACCTTGTGTGCACTACAGTGAATATATGGATGTAATATAACTGGTCAAAGCCTACAGTACTCAGCATCCAGGCTGAGCTCCACACTGCCCCTTTTGGTCAGATCTGTAACAGCAACCCCTGGCACACCAACATCATCCAATCACCAATCACATGGACACTGTGGGAATATCTGGAGCAAACATAGGATGGTGCCCGTGTTTGAACAACCCTTTGACTTAGCAGCACAATATCCTGGGCACATTTAGAGGAGACCTACATTGTCTGTGACAACTATCCATTAACTCACTCAATGTTAAACAATATGGAAAACGTCAGCCACTAGACTGTTTTCCTGTATCTGAGTTGTTGAAGCTCCACATCTGGACACTAGAGGGGGTTGGAGGTGTAGTCTCTCCCAGCAGAAGCCTGTGGTGGTGGGCCTCAGTAAGACTGTATCCCCCAGTAGAACACTTTCTCTTACCCAACCATCCACAGATCACTGCCCCTCCTTCATATGGACAGACTGAATGGGAGAAGCGAGGCTCAGCCCTCTATAGGAATCTGCAAAAAAACATAGTCAAAGTTCTGTGGGTATTGTATTTGTTTGTTGTTGGCGGGCTATGTTCCCCACAGCTGGATAGTGCAGGAGGTAATAATATAATGAACAGCAAAGTTTTAAAAACACCTCAGTCCAACACTGGCCATCAAGACAAAGGGAGTGGGCATCAAAAGTTCTGCCTCTGCCTCCAAACACGAACAGGAAGTTCTGACCTCTGAGGAAGAGATCGGAGAAGGCTGTTGAGGCATGATTCCTGCTGAAAACTGACTTAAAGGCTCAGTGCAGACAAAAACATGATTTTCTGTGTTTTATATATATATATATATATTTCCACACTATGAGGTCAGAATAACACACACTGGTTGAATCAACGTTGTTTCCACGTCATTTCAATGAAATTATGTTGAACCAATGTGGAATAGACATTGAATTGACGGCTGTGCCAAGTGGGTAAGAGCTGTTTGAAAAGACTGCCTGAAATTTCAGCCTGTTTAGTGGAATGGCGTTTTGGCCTGCCTGGCGAAATTAGTTGATAGACCAATAAGAAAGAGAGTTCCAAACCTCTCTGCCAATAATCGCTAGTTTTCTGTTTTCTCCTCCCCACTCCAGGCCACTCCTAGCAAAACTATTTCTTGAGAAATTGCTCTTTGCTAAGGACCAATTTTTGTTGACCATTTTAACTGAAAACAGTCACAGTAAGGTTACCCAGAAGTGATTTGATATTGAGATAAAAATGGCTGCATTGGACCTTTAAGATCAGTGTTCAAGAGTACTCACCCATGGTCAGAGTGTGCCTCCATCTTGGTTGAGGCGGGTTGCCACTACACGTCATTTTCTTCAAGGATAGCCTCACTGATGCCTGGCCGTCAGGGGCAACGGGGTCAGGCAGGTTACATTGTCATAGGTCACTCTGAGGAGGGTTCTGATTGGGTTGAGTGGGGAGGAGCGGCCACCAAACACAGCTCCCCGCCCAGGCACAGATGTTACTGTGTGATACAGTATGACACCTGGGAGGAGAACAGAACCTGACCAGGAACAGATGTTACTGTGTGATACAGTTTGACACCTGGGAGGAGAACAGAACCTGACCAGGAACAGCTGTTACTGTGTGATACAATATGACACCTGGGAGGAGAACAGAACCTGACCAGGAACAACTCCGGGTTCTATAGCCTATATCTAGAACCCAGAATATTTCCTGGTCAGAACAAAACACAGTTTTTGTTGGAAAACTCAATGCCCTAATAGTACCATTGACCAAATCCATTGAACCCTCTTACCCCAGTCATTGGATGATTTCACACAGGCACATCTCCAGCCACCCTTGGCTCTGATGAGGACCCTGGCTGTAGTATCCTCTCTACCCCCCCAGCCTGAGCCCCACTGAGCAGCACCAGCCCAGGACCCAGGGGCATCCCCAGACCCTCCACACACATCTCCCCAACCACGGGCCTCACAGCCAGGGGAGGCGGCTCAGCACCAGCCTCAGGGGAGGGATGGGAGACACTATGGGGGGTAGACACAGAGGAGGACACGCCAGACATCCAGTATTCTCTGTGATGACACTGGCATTAGTGTTCAATAAATGAAAAGACAGAATGGAGGAATAAATGGTTGCAGGGAAATTGGAAAGATGTTCAAAATAAAATGTTTGTGTTTGTGTGTAGTGTATATCTTTGATGGGGAGGTTGATGGCTAGTGAGTTGAAACAAAAGTAGACCGCAGGATTCTAGATTAGAGTAACTCACCTCAAACGCATCGAATGATTCCAGGCTCTCTACTCCGCGTGTCTCCTTCTGTGGTATCAGACCCAGGTAGAACTCATTAATATCCAGACACTGTTCCCAACCATGTAGACAACACTCAGCCCACACACTTAACAACACTTATTCAACAGAGGTAGAGTACATTTATATGGCTGCTTTAGGTAGCAGCAGTAGCTTTCAGTCAACCATACTTACCCTGTTCAGGAACCTGTGCAGTCCTGTCTGAGCGAGTGCAAGGTGGCGCTGAGCTTCAGGAAGTGGTCGTGCATGACTCGACCAAAGGGGTTGTGGGGGCTGATCAATTCGTACATCACAAATGGCAACTTGGGGAGGAGCCTCGCAGCCCAGCCAATAACAGCATCCGACCAGGGTCAAGAGAATAAGTACAATTACACTTAATTCTAACATGGATACCAGGTATCCACCACCCTTACACACAGACACACATAAACAAACCAACAAACAAAAGCATGCACACGCATGCGCACGCACACAAACACATTCCACTCCATTCTCACACTGTGTCTCCATGTAGGTGAGCACCACTTCAGACAATAGCAGGGTAGGGGAACTCTAGATCAGCCCCACTAAGAGACTCTTCCACTTGGGGCTTCTCTCTCACATTCACCCCTAGCAGATGGTACTGACCACCATGAATGTAAACAGGGTTTGGATACACACGCAGTTGTTAGATGTATCACAGGCCAGCACTCGGCATAGTGTTCACACTGTGTGTGTGTGTGTCCATGCATGCATGCATGTGTTTATTTGTGTGTAGTGTAATACATAGTGTACCTGTGGGTTAGGATAAAAGGGTATCCAGCCACTATTCAGCTGAGTGTTGTTATTGATAAGAGCAGCTTTGCGCCAGGAAGTCCTGTTCGAACACCACCAACCCCGCCAGAGGCAGGTTAGCGTTTTTATTCATTAATTTTGTTCTGGAGGCAGATCTGCCCCAAGGCAGAAATGATGTGATTGGTTGCCCCAATGGTGAGGGTGGAGCTTACATTTCAAATGGGCTGCATGCTCTGAGAGGACATTTGACCAGTGCTTGTCCCTAACCCTGACCTTAACCATAACCCTTAACTAACCTTAATCTTTACCCTTACCTTAACCATTTTGCATTTCAACTTCAATGGGGTGACTTCAGAGTTGGTCGTCACTAGCTTCCACAGCCACAAAGTCATAATTAAAACGTAGGCCTAATAATAAAACAGATGCATTTGCCGTTGGTAAGAAGCACCCGGGGAGCAGTGGGTTAACTGCCTTGCTCAGGGGAAGAACGACAGATATTTACCTTGTCAGCTCGAGGAATCAATCCAGCAACCTTCTGGTTACTGGCCCAACACTCTAACCACTAGGCTACCTGCCGCCCCAGTCACTGCAACAGATTAAAACATTCTGCCCTCAACTCTACAGAAATGTGATCAAATCTGATATTCTGCTTCTCTAAGAAACGGACATGGCCAAGTTCCAACATTTCCAAATCATACAGCAAATGAGGGTGTTTTTGTTCCCATAAAAGGTAAATGGAGGGTATTTTCCAAGCTGGGGTGTTGCGCACAAATATAACATGGCTCTGATTTAGCAATAAAATCATGCCTATATATTGTGTGCGACAGTTTGTTAAATCCTAATAATTTCTGGTGCACACAAATCCTTGAATCTCCACATATGGCAGAATTTAGTAAGAAATGTACACCCGGTTGATAAATGACGGCACTGGAGAGAGAGAAAGTTACCAAGATACCATCTCTAAAGAGAGAGACAAGCGTGTTGTGTATGAACATATCCCCAGCTAGAACCCTCACAATCTTAAAACATGATCTCTACCATTGATGTGGTGGTAAACTATGCTGTCCGTGGTGAATAAAGTAACTCTCCCTATACTTAAAATACTTTAAAAATACTTAAAAAATACTTTCTCACAAAATAAAAAAAAAGGTGGGTAAACTACACCACTGATCTCCACTGTATATGAACACTGTATTTAAACACTGTATATATAAACACTGGTAAAAGCATTAGTTATGAATAGTCCATTTTGAGATTTGTGGTGGAGCAGAGAGCAGAAAAATGCACTCACCTACCCAGCATGGTACATTACTAGCCTTCATGCACACAGACCTCACCAGTGTCATCAGAAACAAACAACAAACACAATAATAAATTATACATTTTATTTTAAGCGTTTTTCATGACACCCAAAGTCTCAGTCAACTTTATTGCTTCAGTCAAATCACATCAAACTTTCAAAAAAATGTCAGTCTTTCAGTTCACGCAGACGCTTCAGTTTCATAGTGTTTGGATCAGTATCCTCTCTTAAACGGAGAGAGGGAGGGAGGCAGAGAGAGAGGAAGAGAAGGAGAGGAAGAGAACAGGGGAGACAAATAGACTACCATTGCTGTTCCCTTTTCCTATGATGACGTTATGACTTGCAGTCTGGTGTCTCTTAAGTTTATTTAGTCAAAGTGCAATGGGTCAGAGGAGCATAATACATCCAAACCACAGGAGGTTGGTGGCATCTTAATTGTGGAGGACGTGCTTGGAGTAATAGCTGGAGCGGAATTAGAGGAACGGTATCAGACACATCCAACACATCGTTTCCATGTGCTTGATGCCATTCCATTCGCTTCATTCCAGCCATTATTATAAGCCGTCCCCTCACTTTCACTGATACAAACACTCACAAAGCTTGAAAAGAGAGACACACTTGTTTTAACCAAGACCTCCCACACACTTCCCAAGCCCTGGCCAACCCTGGTCCTGGAGAGCTATATATATATATATATAAAAAATAAAAAACATGTAACTAGGCAAGTCAGTTAAGAACAATTTTTTATTTACAATGACGACCTACACCGGCCAAACCTGGAGGACGCTGGGCCAATGGTGCACCGCCCTGTGGGCCTCACAATCACAGCCAGTTATGATACAGCCTGGATTCGAACCAGGGTGTCTGTAGTGATGCCTCAAGCACTGAGATGCAGTGCCTTAGACCTCAAGCGTTGTAAGATACATACTGTATCAACATTAACACACCTTATACAGCTTGTCAATGTCTTGATGAGAGGTTGATATGTTGAATCAGGTGTGCTAGTGCTGGGCTGGAACAAAAGCACATTCACAGACAGATCCCTCGGTATGAGGAGAATACACACCAACTCTGACATAAAACGACATATTACACTCTATACAGTACATTGTGAATGAATACCAGTGACATCACAGAATCAGAGGTAATAAACTGGTTTGGAATGCTGCTACAGACTGAACTGTGACCTACAGGGTCACGATCTCATCACCTATTGTGCATTTAGAGAAATAATGTGAGAAGGGAATGAGAGAAGGCGGAGAAGAGGAGAGGAGGAGACTTTTACCTAGGGCTTGGTGTATCAGAGGGTCAGAGGGGATGTGTTTCTGATGGACTTTAGTTTGGTCCAGGTGTGTGTGTGTGTGTCTAGCTGACAGACTTTAGTTTGACCTTCTTGGGCGGTTTGTTGGTGTAGATGTGGTATTTATGTTTTTTTATTTTCCCTTTTGTATTGTTTATTTTACTTTTGTTTATTATCTATTTCACTTGCTTTGGCAATGTAAACATGTTTCTCATGCCAATAAAGGAACTTTGCCCCCAAGCAGGCAAATCAAACGCTCTCCCTCTTATTGAGGAATATTTTTGATTACGACCTTTTGGCATTACAAATGTTGTTGTTTTTGTGGCGGGAATGCGCTTCCACAGATGCGGTTTACAAATAAAACTATTTTACTCAATGAAATATGTTGGGGAATTTTTGGGAGAGTGGGCACCTTTGCATGAACTAAAACGTGGAAGAATGCCGTTATCTATCCGTTTAAGAAAATCGAGAATGCGGCACTGACTGCGACTGCGCGAATTTGCAGGAAGCGTTAACAGTCCTTTTACCAGTAGATAAATTGTCAACAGTCAAGACTCAAGACTGGATCTTAGATCGTTTTAGAGACAGCGCCGATACTGTCACTGGTATGTATTGATATTTTTCTACTCCCCGTGTGTAGGCTACATGGGACGTGTATCCGCAAGGCTGAAAGAGAAGGGCGTCGAACCAGAGCTGGGGCCGAATTGACTCATCCGCATCAAAATGACTTGGCTACAACGGAGTCCATTCTCTACGGAGATGCACCAATTAACAGATAAAACGGACAATACCTGCATAACTCCTATTCTCCAATGTAAAATAAAAAATAAAGCTACATACGTAGCAGGTAATTAACAATGGCAAAGCCACATACGTTGTTTGATCTCTGGTGGTGAAAGCACAGTCATTCCCCTGATATCACAATGGGTGTGTTCGAGGGCTTAGCCTCATGAAGTCGGGGGAGATGACAGCCGAAAGTCGGACAATGTAGTGGTATTACAACATTAAGGCTCAGATCAACATGGCAGAGTCAACATAGCTGCTATTGTTTATAACAGTGTTAATGTATAAATGTCTAAAGAAACTTCTATACCCCCATATCACGCATTCACAAACTGGAAATATAACGTGTGTACAATTCATTGGTTAGAGTGGTCGCAAATATCACTTTTCATTTGTATCCCCTGTAGCTTTAGAATCCGCAAAGTCGGTTCCTGTTTCAGTCACATTCGGCCACGTTTGCGTGGGTGAAACAAAAGCACCCTAATGATTGGTTGACAAATAGTGCCTTCCGCAAGGCAGGTGATGCTGCATGGTGTAGTTGGTGAGAAGCAACAGTGGCGACATCAAAAAACGGTATGACCTTTGAGCACATGATTTTTGTAAAGTTCATGCAGTCGACAAGTCGTACATTATTTATAACCATAATGAAACAAACGTTGAAATGACAGCGCTTGGATACATGTGACAGTGGGGAGTGGGAGATCAACACACATCATTAGTGCGAATGACAGACATAACCATTTTGTCCTATCAATTGTACCTGGAATGGTCGACACCGCCACTTGTTTTGACCGTTCCATGATTCCTACGGCGATCTATAATGCAGGCTAGCGCACATCCTCAGCCTGTGTTTTATGTCAGTCACCCTAGATGTGTGGATGGGCTTTATTGCACATCATGTAATAATCTAGTCATACAGATGAAACAATTACCCACCTGTCCAGACTGAATGACACCTGCTGTCATGTGAGCCACTCTTTCCTTTTTCCATTACCAGCAATGCTTTACATAACAGTTCCCTCTATTGTCATTCTCTCTCATCTGCAGACAGAAAGAGAGGAGAGGAGAGGTAGAGAAAGACTTCACATCCTAGAGATCCCTGTAGTCTAAGCTCCCATCACTGGGAGGCCCCACCCTCCACCGTCACCATGGCTACCAGAGGGAGTGGCCGGCCCAATGGCACGCTGCCCCAGACCAAGATATGCCAGTTTAAACTGGTCCTACTGGGAGACATGGCAGTGGGAAAGTCCAGCCTAGTTCTGCGCTTCGTCAAGGGACAGTTTGATGAGTTCCAGGAGACCACCATCGGAGGTGATGGGGGATGGGGAATAAGGGGAGGGGAGAAGTTGACGGGCACACTGTTGGCCCCAGATCACGGCTGGGCAACTCTGTTCAAATCACATCAAACTTTATTTGTCACATGCGCCGAATACAACAAGTGTAGACCTTTCCGTGAAATTTTTACTTACAAGCCATTAACAAACAGTGCAGTTCAAGAAGAGTTAAGAAAATATTTACCAAGTAGACTAAAGTAAAAAGTAATCAAAAGCAACACAATAACAATAACGAGGCTATATACTGGGGGCACCAGTACCAAGTCAGTGTGCGGGGGTACAGGTTAGTTGAGGTAATTTGTACATGTAAGTGGGGGTGAAGTGACTATGCATAGATAATAAACAACGAGTAGCAGCAGTGTACAAAAGGGGGGGGGGGGGTCAATGTAAATTGTCTGGTGGCTTTTTTATGAATTATTCAGCAGTCTTTTGGCTTGGGGGTAGAAGCTGTTGAGGAGCCTTTTTGTCCTTGAGTACCGCAGCGTAAGCACACTGTGCCAGATTTCCTGGATCAAGTTGGGAGGGTTGTCTGAGATGAAAGGACTAAGTTTTACATCATGAGTTATTCATCCTCTCTCTCTCCCTCTCTCAGCTGCGTTCCTGGCCCAGTCTGTGTGTCTAGATGACACTACCGTGAAGTTTGAGATCTGGGACACAGCGGGACAGGAGCGCTACCACAGTCTGGCTCCCATGTACTACCGCGGGGCACAGGCTGCCATCGTGGTCTTTGACATCACCAAGCCGGTAGTCATCAGCACACCACAAAGATGCATGCTCAGAGCTAACTTTAAGAGTAAACAATTAATGTATTGTACTGTATAGAAGCTTTAGCCCTCTCTATCATGTGAACACAGCCATGTTATTTAAATGTTGCACTGTGTCTGACTCCTCTTTCTCACCTCTCCCCTCTGTCCCTCTCCTGTGGTCTCAATTTTGCCCTCCTGTAGGAGACGTTTGAGCGGGCTAAAGCCTGGGTGAAGGAGCTACAGAGGCAGGCTAGCCCCAACATTGTCATCGCTCTGGCAGGCAACAAGGCGGACCTGGCTGAGAAGAGACTAGTGGAGTATGAGGTACTGTACTCAACACTGACTCTTTAAGATGTTAAGGCCTTTACTATACAATGACTTTACCACATTTTAATTCTAACTGGGGATTCCAATACTGATGGATAGCCTTTTCATTATGTGTTGCCTGTCTGACAGGAGGCCCAGACCTATTCTGAAGACACTGGACTTCTCTTCATGGAGACCTCTGCCAAGACTGCCATGAATGTCAACGAACTTTTCCTGGCCATTGGTGAGCTCCCATCTTTTCCCAACAATCTAGAGGGCGACTTCTAGGGATAATAATTTATTTTCAAATCAACTATTGGCTTAATAAAAAAGTTTTCCATGACCACATCACATGACCAGGAAAAACTCCAGGGCATAGTTCAAAATAATAATAACAAACATTATTTTTGGCCTCTAACAAAGTGTGTTCCACTATCTCTGCAGCCAAAAAGATGCCCAAAACGGACACCCAGAATCCTACACACGCAGCGCGACACAGGGGAGTGAACCTACAGGATCCTGAAGCCCACAACACCCGATCCTGCTGTGGAGGAGGAGGAGGGAACTAGGACTGCTTCACCGCCATCCTGCCATCCCTGTTCCCAACCTCTGGGGTCGGGCAGGGGGACACCCCCTCCACCCTCCCTCCCATCCACAGACAGACAGACCACTATTGAGAGAAATAGAAAGAGGGGAAGAAAGAAAGAGGGAGTTTGAGTTGGACGGTTGTCTTTTATGAGTGTTTGCCTCACCAACCGACGCCAGAGAGAGATTTTGGACAAAGACTGACGGACATGAGGAAGAAAAAGACCGTGAGAGAGTGAATACTTTGTATATTATTGAGCGCTAATCGTGGCTGTTTTACATTTTGTCTGTCTCGTTTAATTTCAATCATGGTTCCATTTGATTATGCAATCGCTGCAGTGTCAGTGGCAGAGAGGGAAGAAAGGAGAGATGGAGCAAGGGAGACTGAAGGATGAGGGAATGAAAGAGTGAATGGGATGCAGGTCATACTCCCTCCCTATAGTATTCCCATTTGTGCACCTCACAGAGGGGCAGAGCTGTATTAAATGCCCTCTCATCACCCTCCTCTGGCATGAGCCCAAGACAACCTGGACAACCTTAACCCAACTCTGAAGCCTTGGCCTGGGCCATTCCAGATACTCCCCAGTCCCTACAGATAGAGTAATCCATGTTAGATGGCACAGGTTACCCACAATCCCAAAAGACAAGACGGAGGATAACCACAGTTTATTGCCTCTTCTAATGCCCTTATTTCCTCTGGTGCCCTTTATTTATTCGAATCCCTAGGCTATATTATTATAATTATTACTCCTTAGAGCAGCGGTGTTGTGAAACATCATGCTGCCAGTGCCAGTCTGGTATTATCCAGGCACCTCCTCCTCATTTATCTCTCTTCCACGCACAGATGTAGATGTACACTAAAGAACCCAGAGTCCAGTATTTATTTGCTGTTGGGACTGAGTCATGCTCCAGGCCAGGTCTGTCTGGCTAGACCTTCACTGGAAACCTTCACTGTTTCTAACAATCAATCCACTGTCTAGTGCATAATTGGTGATATCCACAGTCTCTCCTGGTCAGTTTACATCGTCAGCAGAAATGCCTTGCCTCTTGTAGTGATAACTTATAGTTGGTATTGATCTCAAACCCTAGCCTGGTCCCAGATCTGTCTCCCTCTGCTCAACAATGACTATAGGAGTTTGCAAGACAGCACAAGCAGATCTGGGACCAGGCGACTCAAACGCCTCTAGACTTGCAGTCCTGTAGGTAGGAAACCAATGCATCTGGTATCTGGCCTGTCATGTTGTGAATGCAAGGGCCATGATCTACATGATATGTTCTGCTGTTCCTCATTTGTCTTGTTTCTTACTGCTTAAGAGTTGATGTCATTGAAAACATTGTAAACAAACGCTTTTAACGTGACTAATGAGCTGAAGCTGTTGAAAGCACTGGAGTGAGACGGCAAGCTTTGGTGACAGAGCTACTCAATCTGTTGATGGATTCTGAATTGACCCTTAACCCCTAGACATATTTATGTAGATCTGAACAGATCAGAAAGGTTAATGCTTTATGATAGTTGCTTAACCTGGCCAAATAGGTGGATTATTTTTGCCATATTGCTTCCACCTCTCCAAGATCTACAGGAGTGTCTGGTGTAGGGAAGGATCCATTTGGGATGTGTCCAAGGCTTAGCTAAGAAGAATAAGGCTGCTTACGAGGGGTTTAAAAACAAAACAAGAAGTGCCTACTCCCATTTTCTTCCTTTGTTCTTTGTTTTGGGTTTGCTTTGGCGTGTTCAATAGGCAGAAATGTACGTTGTTTTTATCGAACCTTTATTTTATCAGGGGGTCATACTCAGACCAAGATCTCTTTTACAGATGAGCCCAGAATGACAGAAAATATACAGAAAAACACACTAGCTAGGTTTCCATCCAATTGGTGACAGATTTATGTGAATATGTGCGTAGGCTGGGCTGGTAGATTATATAATGGGATTATTATGGATGGGAGCCAGAATAATTGTGTTTGTTAAACGGCAGTCAAGCGTCGATTATGGCACCAGAATAAGACCCTCGATATGTATTGGAAAGGAGCATCAAGATCACTATGCGCTTTCACCACCCTGTGAAGTTCATCATAATATATTTCATCTGTAGCTTAATAAACTGCATGGTTTCCCCGAGTCATAGTGGGAGGACAACACACCATATCGTCACGACTTCAAGTTTACTTCCATATGATGGTTATTATATCAATATTTGGGAATAAAGGTGTTTCCACCACCATTTCTCACATAATTGATTAAGACACAAAAAAGATCCCACCATGTCGAACGAACAAATTCTGTCGGCATTTTAAAAAATTGTACCGAAACGACCTATTTCCATCACAGCTGTCGTGATTTTTTTTATACGGTATGACATAACCCGCAAACAAACGGTCGATGGTTGATTGTTCCACAAATAAGGTGCAAGAAAACTAAAAGCTGATTCACTTAACACAGTAGAGACCAAAGGAATTTCCAGAGTTCGCCATACCAGCCAAAAACTAAAAGTAAAGCATCTCCCTGGACCTCAACATGAGCTTGTAACCATTAACTCTTTCTGCACAATGTAATTCTGCTCTTTGTACAGTTGTAAGGAGCTCTTCTTGTCAAATACAGTATATTTTGTCATCTAATTTGATTGAAACTGTTGATTTTACTAACTAGAGTACGTATATCATTACGCTGGAATTAGTCACGAAGGACACCAATCTATGTGATGAGCTCTACTTCATTTCAAAGCTAATTGTTTCATGGGCTGTCCTCATGATTAAGTCACTCATTCATGAACTCTTATTCTATGATCACAGGTTAGTGTAATAATGATGAAGTCCACACGATGTGGGAAAGACTCCCCTCAGCTCCTCTGTAAAGTGTTGTTCAATAAAGATGTGCTATTGCGCCATGTGTGCAGTGAATATGAACTGAGGGCTTGTATCATAAATGGTTTAGTCCAGTTGTGCCACTTGTCTCTGTCATGGGTTAAGCTTGAAATATAGTTTTTCATTTAGGGGGGTGGGGGGGGGGCTTGCAACAACAAAAAAACAAACCACTGGTTTAGGCAGTCACAAAGCACTGCATAAAAATGAACATGGGCCTGATCTCAGCATTTGTACAGGAGTAAAGATGTCATACACAAGGTTCATGTTCAAAATTGATTTGACTATTTAGTGCAGGGTTTCCCAAACTGGGTCCTGGGGCCCCCCTGGGGGGACGTTTTGTTTTTTTGCCCTAGCACTACACAGCTGATTCAAATAACCAACTTGTCATCAAGCTTTGATTATTTGAATCAGCTATCTAGTGCTAGGGCAAAACCCATAACGTGCACCCAACAGAGGGCCTCAGGACTGAGTTTGGGAAACACTGATTAGTGTACAAACATAATCATGTTCTTTACACAGGTTAGCATTTTTCGTCATGAATCTTGTTCTGGAGGCAGTTCTGCAGAGTGGTCACTAGCTGGCACAGTTACAAAGTCAAAAGTTGATTTTAAACCTAACCTTAACCACACTGCTAACCCTAATGCCTAACCTTAAATGAATACCAAAAAACTAGTTTGAGTTATCATGAATTTGTACAATATAGCTAATTTTGACTTTGCAGTTGGCCCTTCTAGCGGAAATCGCTCAGTTCTGCCTCCAGGGCAAGATTCATGAATAAACATCAACTTGCATTCTTTACATGATATACTTGTTTTATGTTTTGTTTACAACAGCCCTTTTGCAGTTGACCCACACTAGAAAACGACTCAGTAAAATGTCTGAAATCAACATTTGTCCAAAATGTAATTATTTACAAAAACATAAATTAGACTTAAAAACATACATTTCCATCATGGGATTCTCCCCTCTCCCTTTCCTAATAAAACAGCTCTCTGTTGGTTTGCAATCAAGAAGGACAATTGACAGACAATATCAATATAAAAACATAATGAGAATTTTGTATATTTCACAACAGTTCCCACCAAAACTTGGGTCAAGTTCCAGCCCTAGTTCTCACTCTCCTTGTTGTCGACTGCTGTGTAGATGACCTGGTTCCTGCGTTTGATCCTGGAGTTGCTACCCGTACTGCTGTGGTCCCCCTTCTTCCCACTGGTGCGCTTGGGGATCCGGACATGGGGCTCCTCCCCCTCCCTTTCCCCTTCCAGGGGTGAGGAGTGAGAGGGGGTAGGCAGGTTGAGGGACAGGCCAGAGGGAGTAGCGGGGTCTGATTTGGGCTCAAGCATGGACAGGACCATGCGACTGGGGGGGTAGCTCTCCAGAGGCTCCCTGAGTCCCGTCTCTCTCCTGCTTCCCCCATCTCACCCTCAGGCACCACTGCATCAAGGCCCTCCCCCTTACCCCTTTTCTCTCCTCCCTCCTTCTCCCCCTCTTCTTCCTCTATGGTAATCTCATCAGGGTTGTATGAGCTGGACAGGCCTGAGGTGTCAATAGGGTTCATCCCCACTCTGGACATCATCATCCTCCAGCTCTGGGGCTCCTGTGCCCATCTGTCCCCCGACCTGGGCATAGATGTCTGTGAGGCCTTGGGTGGCACAGAGCTGGGTGGTTTGGGGGTTGGTGCTGTAGCTGGGATGGGGACCAGGCAGGATCGCAGGCTGGCACGGTCAAGCTGAAGTTGTCTGGGATGGACAGCTCACCTCCCAGTTCACCCACAGCCTCCATCATGGCTGCCTCAGACGCACTGATGTCCCACCTGGACAACATACAGAAGTAGTTAAGTGTGGGTGTGTAAGTGAGGGGTGGTCTGTAAGTATACAAATGTGTATGTGTGTGAGAGAAGAGGTGTTTAAGTGAGATAGCAGGGTGTGTCATATGTGTGAGAGAAAGAGAGAGAGAGAGAGAGAGAGAGGAATACAGACAGCGTGAGTATTTGACCTTATGTGCAGGCCGTTGTTCTGTGGAGGGTTCCAGTAGTTAGGGCTAACAGACAGCGGGCTGTCTTTTAGCCTTCGGGATGACCAGCTACTCAGCTACTAATCATATTCCAGAACCTGGGATGAGCTTGGCCTGTCTGCTACCTCTACAATCTGAAACACACACCCTACAAGTCAGCATCAACTCAGACATGCACCATAGAAGAAACCTATAGCCCGTACTAGCATAAAACAAGATCTTCAAGCAAGCTGTTTCACAAACCAAGATGAACAGATTCTACATAAATTCAGGAGTAGGTTTAATCTGGATCTATGAAACTGGACCATAATCACACACCATCCATGCCACGTGTCATCACCCTCTCTCACCTGTAGAAAGTCAATGTAGGGGAGGCACTTATCCAGTGAGAGGAATTTGGTAGTGCGGAGAGCAGCATCACCATTGGCCTAAAGGGAAAAACAGAGCAGCAATATAACCAGTGCTGCATAGGAAATATCAGTTCCGTGACCTAGCAACACAACAATGACAATCAGGATAAATAAGATATTGGTTTGGGATTATGCAAAAATCCCAGAATCTTAATTCTGATTAATCAGAAAGAATCACATCTCTGAATATCCACAGCAGTCTCTCTACATAACCGTAGTCAGTTCAGCTCACCGGGTGCTGCATAAGGGCAGCAAACTTGCCGTGGAGGTGTGCAGAGAACCAGTAGTTAGGCTGCAGATGGGCCAGGAGCACTGCAGCCACAGGACTACCCAGTGTGTTGGACTCTACCTCCTGCCTCAGGAATTTCTTCTTACTCAGTAGCTGCCCCATGCTGCCATAATGGTAGATCCCATGAGGCCAGTCATGGGTCAGGAAGACATCTGGATCTAGTGGCAAAATAGGGGAGGCATGATGACAAATACGATACAATGGGGGGGACATAATATGATATATTAACCTTGTAAGTGGTAGTCACCTGTTTGAATTTGAAGACATCAATGTTCCTGATGTGGTAAACACTGCATAGAGTTTCTGGGATATGGAGGGAACTCGTAATGCCCTGTAAAAAAGGACATTGATTCAATGTTAAAGACGGTTGGGCTGCAACGCATTTGCAGCGACAGGAGGATATATCTACTAGAGCTTTTTGACCTCACCTTTCCTGTAATCATGCCCTTTGAAGATTCCAGACAAGCCACCTATCCTTACTCCTTTGTAGCGCACAACGCCAGCATAACCTGATGGAACACCACACTGTTATTATTAGATACACAATAACATTTTCAGGCAAGTGAAAACTGCTCCTGAATTGCCTGATGGGCAAGTTGCCTTGAGATGTCAATCTGTGGAACTTGTAATATGCATGTTAACTTTGTAGCCAAAGTCTAAAGGTAAGGTCTTACCCACCAGTCCTGGAAGTGGTTGGAGGCCTCATGATTCCCCCAGATGAAGATGGTCAGGATCAGAGCTGTCTACTCTCCAGAGTAATACCTGCAAGAACCAAAATACAACCATCAGAAATACAACAGATTGTCCCTTAAACTAAAGGAACCATAAGTAGTACTGACAGGGTTGGGTTGAACACACATGGCTGTTGATTCCTATGGCATCTAAATCCAGAGAGGCCAACAGATTACAGCAGCTGCCCTTCTATGTACCTTCTGATATACTGTAGCTACAGTAATAGTTTGGTTTGCATAACGAGCTAGGTCGAGGGAAATAAATTAATGATATGATGAGGAAGACAACTACAGAATACAATATAATAAAAGTTAGCATATTTGCTCAATCATTTGTGTTGGTTGTTGTCACTTGCGCAAGAGATCAGCTGTCAATACCTCTCTGGGGTTGTAGACAGGTTGTAGCCTTGTCCTGTCTAAGAGACATGGTCATTATCAAAGTATAAAAAAAAATCTCACCTTTTGCTATTTTCATTTACGACGTAGCGTGATTATGATTATGTTGGTTTGTTCCGTTCATCTCAACCAAAACGTACGAATCGAACATTTTTTCCCACCTCAGCCTAGTTTGCCCAGAGCGCATGCGCACACCACATCCACCAAAGTAAATCGAGCGATGGCGTCATAGGTTGCACTTTCCACAATCAAAATAATTTACAAAAAAAAACATCCGTACATTATCCCGAAACGTTGTAATTCGGACTACCACCACTTCTTTATGAATAAAACATATTTATATATGAACATAAGTGCTTATAATAATCATATGTTTGTCGAATCACCCAAACTTCAATTTCAAATTATCTGCGCGTTTAGAACCAAAATGTACCTAATTGACTTGATTCACAAATTGACATTCGAGCAATGTAGCCAGTGTGGAACTATAAACAATAGTTTCATTATCACAGGAAACGTTATCTGTGGCTTAAACAGACCAAATACACCCGACTAACTCCACCTAACCCATGAAATACCAAGTGCTTCTAAAGTGTTGCGTGATTTAGCTATATTTACTTTTTTAATCTGAGCAGCTGGTCTGGAGGGCAGAGTGTTTGGAAAGTGCTGCTCCGATTGGGGTGCTCGACAGGGGGAAGAGAGATGGCGTGCTTGTTGGAGGCCCCTCTCCGCATCAGCGTGCTATCTGTGAGTCGTTCTTATACTATATAATAAACACTTTATTTTTTGCTATGCACTGCATTCTTCCTAACTGCATTGCATAGTGAAACGCAATTTACGTGTCGCATCAAAATTATCAATGTGGGTTGAGGGCATGCACTGAATTTGCTAGCTAGCTATGCTAACTCAGGCTTTGCAATATTTAGCTAGCTAACGTTAGCTACTGTAGTTAGGGCGGTCTCCCGACGTTCACCCGGAATGACTTAGCTAGCTAACTAGTAACCGGTGACATTTACGTGAATCCAATTATAACGAAAACCCGCAACATTTAATAACTTTATTCCACAGTGACGGTGTAATTAAATAAGGTTATGCTAGCTGGAGCCACCCGCTAATTAGCTACCTAGTTGGCTAGCTATCTATAACCGTACTTACTCTGTTAGTTAGGTAGCATGCTATACAGAACTAGCTAGTTGTCTGAGTCAGTTTTGGGTAAAAGGCTAGCTAACTATGTCAAGTGTCAACTGCTGTCAGTTTTGTGATCGAGAATCGAATTTCACGTTTTTAAGTCTAACGTTTATCATTTTTACTGATGTTTCAAAGTTAGCTATTAAGCTAACGTTAGCAAGATAGTTTAAAGTTATCATACTGGAAACGCCCCCATATGCTGTTGGTGGTGTCATTGACCAGATCACAGGGTTTTGGAGGAAATACATGAAGATGCCATGAATACACAGCAAACTATACAGCTCTTCAACAAAATGTGTTCATTTGCCACCTGTTAGTCTGTCA
Source organism: Oncorhynchus clarkii lewisi (assembly GCF_045791955.1). Lineage (NCBI taxonomy): Eukaryota > Metazoa > Chordata > Actinopteri > Salmoniformes > Salmonidae > Oncorhynchus > Oncorhynchus clarkii. Next base: position 60,434,859 of record NC_092149.1, on the reverse strand, counting down.
ACATATATGTTTTTCAGGACCTGTAAGGAAATGGCCAAAGCCAGAGCTAGGTTTAACAACGTTTACCAAATGTCATATTCAAATAAAATAAAATGTTATTTGTCACATGCGTTGAATACAATAGGTGGAGGAGACCTTACAGTGAAATGCTTCCTTACAAGCCCTTAACCAACAATGCTTTAAGATGTTTTAAGAACAGATTAAGTAAGAAATGAAAAATAAAAGTGTCAAATAATTTAAATATCATTAGTAAAATAACAATAGCGAGGCTATATACAGGGGGTACTGGTACAGAGTCAATGTGCGGGGCACTGGTTAGTCAAGGTAGTTGAGGTAATATGTACATGTAGGTTGAGTTAAAGTGACCATGCATAGATAATTAACAGAGAGTAGCAGCAGCAGTGTAAAAGAGGGGTCTGGGTAGCCCTTTGATTAGCTGTTCAGCAGTCATCATATTGTCAAAGTTTTACATTTCACCCACCTGAAATGTGACGATGCACCCATAACTGCATCTGGACTACTGTAATTGTAATGCACTTTAATTGTTAAATAACTTTGTTTCAGATCCCTTACTGACTCATGACTGATATGGTATGATTCACAAGGAATACACACAAGTCATTGCAAATTCCTCTTTTTAAAGAGAGCTATAGTAGAGCAGTGCCTCTTTGCTCATCAGTAACCTATTACATAGTGAGTCGTGGGGAAAGTTCTGGATGGTCCCTCAATGATAAACATAAACAAAGTTATCAAGTGACATGACCATCTCGTGCACTGGATGAGTTTGCAGCTTGACGAGAGTAGCCTACTGCCTGTTGACCAGTCATATAGTTAGGAGGGGCTTTTCTGGGATGGAGTATCTATCTTGCCCAGGCCGGTGTCTTTCTGCTGAGTGTGCGGTTGGTGTCAGCAGTGGGATGATGAGGAAGGCCAGCGCTGACTCATTGTTGTTCTGTCTCTTGTCACCATGCAGGAGGTCACGGCCACCAGTCGCCATTATGTTGACAGGCTTTTTGACCCTGACCCGCAAAAAGTGCTGCAGGGAGTCATGTAAGTACATTACCTTGTGTTGTAGTACCCTATGTTTTTCTATAGGAAAATAGATATTTGTCCTGTCTGTCCATCTTTGTTTCCGACCCAAATGGCACCCTATCCTCTACTTGGTGCACTACTTTTGACCAGAGCCTTATGGGAAATAGGATGCCATTTGGGCCTCTGTCTGTCCTTGTGTGAGTCTGGTATCTGTATGCGGGTGGAGCAGGCAGCTCTTGGTGCTCGGGAGGGAGCTGTCTGTCAATGATTGATTTGTTTGAGGAGCGATGTGAGCATGCTCAGTATGAGCTGCTTGGAACACTTTGTTTACATGTGGCTGAACAACCTGTCTGTCAGTGGTGTGTGTTTCTCTCCGATCAGTCAGTGTGATTCATGCTGTGTGGTATGCCAGGTCTCTGCTAGTGTGTGTGTGATTGAGAGAGTGTGTTTCACTGGGCAGTGTGAGTGAGAGCCTCAGCACAGCTTGGACTCGGACATCTTTTCATCTTTATTTTTAACTCTGAGACCCAGCTCTGGTTACAGTTTTGGATGGCTAGCCGAGTCGCTTCTTACCTGACTGGTGCAGCAGTACTTTTCCACTGGCCTCCATCTTCTCATGGCAATTTATTCCATTTAGCTACTTGTATCTTTATGTCATATGCATTGCGTTCTATAGGGTGTCAGCAGTTGGCAAACCAGAGTTAGAATTCTGCACTCTGGATAACTTTTATATAGAGTACCAGTCAAAAGTTTGGACACATTTACTCATTCAAGGGTTTTTCTTTATTTGTACTATTTCCTACATTGTAGAATAATAGTGAAGACAACCAAACTATGAAATAACACATGGAATCATGTGTTAAACAAATCTAAATATATTTGAGATTGTTCAAAGTAGCCACCCTTTGCCTTGATGACAGCTTTGCACACTCTTGGCATTCTCTTAACCAGTTTAAACCTGGAATGCTTTTACAACAGTGTTGAAGGAGTTCCCACATATGCTGAGCACTTGTTGGCTACTTTTCCTTCACTCTGCGGTCCAACTGATCCCAAACCATCTCAATTGGGTTGAGGTTGGGTGATTGTGGAGGCCAGGTCATCTGATGCAGCACTCCACTCCTTGGTCAAATAGCCATTACACAGTCTGGAGGTGTTTTGGGTCATTGTCCTGTTGATAAACAAATGATAGTCCCACTAAGCTCAAACCAGATGGTATGGCATATTGCTGCAGAATGCTGTGGTAGCCATGCTGCTTAAGTGTGCCTTGATCTAAATAAATCACAGATGGTGTCACCAGCAAAGCACCATCACACCACCACCTCATGCTTCACGGTGGGAACCATACACGTGGAGACCATCCATTCACCTACTCTGCTTCTCACAAAGACACAGCAGTTGGAACCAAAAATATCACATTTGGGCTCATTAGACCAAAGGACAGATTTCCACCAGTCTAATGTCCATTGCTTGTGTTTCTTGGCCCAAGCAAGTCTCTTCTTTATTATTGGTGTCCTTTAGTAGTGGTTTCAAATCAAATTGGTCACATACACATGGTTAGCAGATGTTAATGCGGGTGTAGCGAAATGCTTGTGCTTCTAGTTCCGACAGTGCAGTAATATCTAACAAGTAATCTAACAATTTCCCAACTACCCAATACACACATCTAAAAGGGGTGAATGAGATTATGTAAATATGGATGAGCGATGGCCGAGCGGCATAGGCAAGGTGCAATGTATATTATAAAATATGGTATGTAGATGTATGAGTTATGTAAACATTAAAGTGGCATTGTTTTAAAGTGACTAGAAATCCATTTATTAAAGTGGCCAGTGATTGGGTCTAGTAAGCAGCCTCTCTGAGTTGGTTAACCATGATTCACGCAGTCTCCTCTTAACAGTTGATATGTCTGTTACTTGAACTCGGTGAAGCATTTATTTGGGCTGCAATATGAGGTTCAGTTTACTCTAATGAACTTATCCTCCGCAGCAGAGGTAACTCTGAATCTCCCTTTCCTGTGGCAGTCCTCCTAAAAGCCATTTTTGAGAACTGCGGGAAACGTTCCTGAAATTTGCCGTATTTTATTAGATTTTTTTTAACCTTTATTTAACTAGGCAAGTCAGTTAAGAACAAATTATTATTTTCAATGACGGCCTAGGAACAGTGGCCGTCATTGCCTGTTCAGGGGCAGAACGCTAAACAGCAGCTCAGGGATTTGAACTTGCAACCTTCCGGTTACTAGTCCAATGCTCTAACCACTAGGCTACCCTGCCGCCCCGTATTGACTGACCTTCATGTCTTAAAGTAATGATGGACTGTTGTATCTCTTTGCTTATGAGCTGTTCTTGCCGTAATATGGACTTGGTCTTTTACCAAATAGTGCCCTCTTCTGTATACCACTCCTACCTTGTCAAAACACAACTGATTTGCTCAAATGCATTAAGAAGTAAAGATATTCCACTATTGACTTTTATCAAGGCACACCTGTTAATTGAAATGTATTCCACCTCATGAAGCTGGTTGAGAGAATGTCAAGAGTGTGCGAAGCTGTCATCAAGGCAAAGGGTGGCTACTTTGAAAAATCTCAAAATATATTTTGATTTGTTTATAACCCTTTTTTGCTTAGTACATGATTCCATATGTGTTATTTCATAGTTTTGATGTCTTCACTATTATTCTACAATGTAGAAACTAGTAAAATTGAAGAAAAACCCTTGAATGCGTAGGTTTGACTGGTACTGTATGTTATTGGCTTATATAAGTGGTGTGATGTTCAGAATTCTATCCTCAAAGCAACATGTTAACAAGCTTGAACAGCAATGATGTTTCTCAGTTGAACCTGTGGCTGTTAGCATTAGTGTTAGACTTGTGTGGTTTAGCATAGGTGATATGATTGCTACTGTGGTTGAACTCTGTCAAGTGTTGTTATTGTGGCTGTTGGTAACATGCTGAGGAAGCTCCACACATCTGACTCTGACCATTTGTGTGTTCACAGTGACATGAAGAATGCTGTCATCGGAAACAACAAACAGAAAGCCAACCTGATTGTCCTGGGAGCTGTGCCCAGGTGTCTCTCTCTCTTCACCTGTTTTCCCATCTTCCTCTTTCTCCTTTCCCCACTTGCTCTCTTTCCCCTCCCCTCAACCCAATCTCCAAGCCCAATTGAATGGCAGCGTTGACTGCGTTTAACCTGCCCAGGGATTGCGGTTGAAAATTAGCCGGCTGGCTAAAACCGTCACTTTTACTGAAACGTTGATTAATGTGCACTGTCCCTGTAAAAATAAAATTAACTCAAACTGTGTGTCTCTCCCCAGGTTACTATATCTGCTCCAGCAGGGCTCGTCCAGCTCAGAGCTGAGGGCAGAGTGTGCGGTGGTGCTGGGCAGTCTGGCCATGGGCACTGAGAACAACATCAAGTCCCTGGTGGACTGTCACATCATCCCTGCCCTACTGCAAGGTAGATGTATGCGTAACACAGACAAATCGATACACACTCACACACAATCAGTCACACTTAGTGACGCACTGACCCGTGTTAGTCTTTCAGTCATAACTCACTGACAGGACAGCACTCTGACTGAGGGGAAACCTACTCATTCTCTCATAGCAAGTGTCTCTCTCTGCAGGTCTCCTATGTCCAGACCTGATCTTCATCGAGGCTTGTCTACGCTGCCTCAGGACAGTCTTCATCAGTCCAGTCACCCCAGTGCAGCTGCTCTACACTGTAAGTCTCTCTCGCTCTTCTCTTTCTGTCTATCCCCCCCCCATTGGTATTGTGTAACTTGCCATCACCATTCTTAGTGATGTGTTGTCTAACTGGGGTGTATTTTTGTGAGTGTGCACAGTAACTGTGTGTGTGTGTGTGTTACACCTTGTCAGGACCCCACTGTGATCCCCCACCTCATGTCCCTGCTGAGTCGGTCACAGCGGACGCAGGAGTACATCACCCAGATCTTCTCCCACTGCTGCAAGGTCAGTACACCAGCACACATTTAAAACACTTCACATTAGAGAGAGATTTACAGTATTGTAATAGAAGACCGAAGACACTCAGTGTGTGTGTGTTTTGTAGACTCCGGAGCACCAGACGGTTCTGTTTAACCACGGGGCTATCCAGAACATTGCTCCTCTTCTCATCTCTCCCTCCTATAAGGTAGCCTTTGAAACAACTCCTCACCCAGATCTCAGTACTACCATCTCTGACCTTTTTATATTACCATGTCTCTCTCATTCTCTTCCCCCCTCTTCTCTCATTCTTTTCTTTCTGCTCTCATCCTATACAGGTACGGATGCAAGCATTAAAATGCTTCTCGGTCCTGGCCTACGAGAACACTCAGGTCTCCATGACACTGGTGAATGGTGAGGGGCTTTATTTCCCCTTCTATTTATGTCTGTCTGTCTCTCGCTGCTGCTTTGGGACCTGACTGGGACAGCTTCCAGCTAGATTATTCACTCTGTGTCAGGAGTTCTATTCTTGGCATTATATTGGTATTGTCATGGTAGCAAAAAGTTTGTCAGATGGTGACAATATTTTATAATGAAGTTAATATGAAAATCAATGTTCTCCTCTCTGTTCTCAGTGCTGGTGGATGAGGAGCTGCTCTCTCAGGTATTTGTCAGAATGATGCAAAGGGATCAGCCCATTGACATGCAGCTCACAGCAGCCAAGTGGTGAGTGAGTGTTTCCTTCACTTGACTATTAAAAGAAGTATGCTTCCATTGACAGTGTTGAAGTAACTGTAAAGTATATGTAAAGTATATGTTTTTCCGGACTATTAAAGTAAGAATCTCAAGTGTTTTAGTTTCGGGAAGATAATCTCTTTTCCCACTCTCGCTCACCGTTTGCTTTCCTACTCTCCCCCAGTCTAACATACATGTGTCGAGCAGGAGCCATTAGGACAGATGACAGCTGCATCGTGTTAAAGGTGACTATACCATTTTGCGTGTCTTGTGCAATCATATGACTTGCCTGGTACTGGTATGTGTGTGTGATGTATGTTGAGTCTAGCCTGCCTGTTGTGTGTATAATCCTTGTTCTATCCCTGTGTAGACCCTGCCGTGCCTGGTGAGGATGTGCAGTAAGGAGAGGTTGTTGGAGGAGCGTGTGGAGGGGGCAGAGACCCTGGCCTACCTGATGGAGCCTGATGTGGAGCTGCAGAGGATCGCCAGTGTAACCGACCACCTAGTGGCCATGCTGGCTGACTACTTCAAATACCCCAGCTCTGTCAGCGCCATCACTGACATCAAGAGGGTGAGACACTGGACTTTACTCATTGAACCTAGCCAGGCAATCTTACAAGGCAGAGAGAACTAATACCGCCAGGAAAACCCTGACACTGTTGGGAGAAAAGAACACCACATTCCTTACTTTGGACAAAAACCTCTAACTCTCTTATTTCTCACCAAATAGCCAGCAGCATACTACCCTGCATACCACTGCTGGCTTGCTTCTGAAGCTAAGCAGGGTTGGTCCTGGTCAGTCCCTGGATGGGAGACCAGATGCTGCTGGAAGTGGTGTTGGAGTGCCAGTAGGAGGCACTCTTTCCTCTGGTCTAAAAAATATCCCAATGCCCCAGGGCAGTGATTGGGGACACTGCCCTGTGTAGGGTGCCGTCTTTCAGATGGGACGTTAAACGGTTGTCCTGACTCTCTGCGGTCATTAAAGATCCCATGGCGCTTATCGTAGGGGTGTTAACCCCGGTGTCCTGGCTAAATTCCCAACCTGGCTATCAAATCATCACGGTCACCTAATAATCCCCAGTTTACAGTTGGCTTATTCATCCCCCTCCTCTCACCTGTAACTATTTCCCAAGTCGTTGCTGCAAATGAGAATGTTCTCAGTCAACTTACCTGGTAAAATAACGGATAAATAAATAAATATGGAATTGTCTTTATCTGCAGTTGGATCACGACCTGAAGCATGCTCACGAGCTGAGACAAGCTGCCTTTAAACTGTACGCCTCACTGGGCTCCAACGACGAAGATATCCGCAAGAAGGTGGCTTTCACTCAACAGTACACACACACACACACACCCCTACCTAGCCGCCTTTAGAAATGTGTCCGTGTCCTCTTCCTAACACCCCCCCCCCCCCCCCCGTCTCTCTCCTCCTCAGATCACAGAGACGGAGAACATGATGGACAGGATAGTGAGTGGCCTGTCAGAATCCAGCGTCAAGGTGCGGCTAGCTGCCGTCAGGTACTGATAACATCCCTACCTCTCCACTGAGTGTCCTGTCACATTCTGTTCCCTTCTTAGCCTAAGAAGATCTCCTTGCATCCGAGACATCTGACTCGAATGGTTGCCGTGTGTGCCTGTTGTGATATTGACTCTTCCTCTGTGTCCAGGTGTCTTCACAGTCTGTCCCGGTCAGTCCAGCAGTTGAGGACTAGTTTTCATGACCACGCCGTATGGAAGCCCCTTATGAAGGTCTTTTTCTCACCATACAAGATTACTTACTATACAAATGATCTATGCATGCTGCAAAGTACATGGCCTTCGTAGTGAGACTGTACGTCTCTTCTCTGCTGTGTGTAGTTGTTACAGAACGCTCCAGACGAGGTGTTGGTCATGGCCTCTTCTACACTATGCAACCTGCTACTGGAGTTTTCACCCAGCAAAGAGGTGAGACCGCCAGACAGCAATACAACACTACTACTGCCACCTAGCTAGCAATACAACACTACTACTGCCACCTAGCTAGCAATACAACACTACCACTGCCACCTAGCTAGCTAGCAATACAACACTACCACTGCCACCTAGCTAGCTAGCAATACAACACTACCACTGCCACCTAGCTAGCTAGCAATACAACACTACCACTGCCACGTAGCTAGCTAGCAATACAACACTACCACTGCCACCTAGCTAGCTAGCAATACAACACTACCACTGCCACCTAGCTAGCTAGCAATACAACACTACCACTGCCACCTAGCTAGCTAGCAATACAACACTACCACTGCCACCTAGCTAGCTAGCAATACAACACTACCACCTGGCTAGCGATACAACGCTGTCACCTAGCTAGGTAAAGTTAAACTTTAAAAGTTCAAGTGAGGTCGCAAAACCAAGCGCTATGACGAACCTGCATGAGGACCGCCACAGGAAAGGAAGACCCAGAGTTACCTCTGCTGCAGAGGATAAGTTCATTAAGAGTTAACTGCACCTCAGATTGCAGCCCAAATAAATGCTTCTGAGTTCAAGTAACAGACACATCTCAACATCAACTGTTCAGAGGAGACTGTGTGAATCAGGCCTTCAGGGTTGAATTTCGGCAAAGAAACCACTGCTAAAGGACACCAATAAGAAGAGACTTGCTTGGGCCAAGAAACATGTGCAATGATACACGTGGAAATCTGTCCTTTAGTCTGAGCCCAAATGTGCAATTTTGGTTCCTACTGCCGTGTTTTGTGAGACGCAGAGTAGGTGAACGGATGATCTCTGCATGTGTGGTTCACAACATGAAGCATGGAGGAGGTGGTGTGGGGGTGCTTTGCTGATGACACTGTCAGTGATTTTATTTAGAATTCAAGGCACACTTGACCAGCATGGATACCACAGCATTCTGCAGCTTTTCGCCATCCCATCTGGTTTGGGCTTAGTGGGACTATCATTTGTTTTTCAACAGGACAATGACCCAACACACTTCTAGGCTATGTAAGGGATATTTTACCAAGAAGAAGAGTGATGGAGTGCTGCATCAGATGACCTGGCCTCCACAATCAGCCAACCTCAACCCAATTTAGATGGTTTGTGATGAGTTGGACTGCAGAGTGAATGAAAAGCAGCCTGTGCTCAGCATATGTGGGAACTCCTTCAAGATTTTTGGTAAAGCATTCCAGGTGAAGCTGGTTGAGAGAATGCCAAGAGTGTGCAAAGCTGTCATCAAGGCAAAGGGTGGCTACTTTGAAGAATCTCAAATATAAAATATATTTTGATGTTTCACACTTTTGGTCACTACATGATGCCATATGTGTTATTTCATAGTTTTGATGTCTTCACTATTATTCTACAATGTAGAAAATATAAAAATCAAGAAAAAAACTTGAATGAGTAGGTGTCCAAACTTTTGACTGGTAGTGTGTGTGTGTTAATATTTTTGTCTTGATGTTTTAGGACTAAATATTAGCTGTCAGGTTGTGAACCTGCAATTTAGCATGCCCAGTGGGAGTAAGTGCGTATGTTTTGTGTATGTCTGCAGCCCATCTTGGAGTCAGGGGTGATAGAGTTACTATGCAGTCTGACCCAGAGTGATAGTCCAGCCCTGAGGGTCAATGGCATCTGGGCTCTAATGGTGAGTCACCGCTTTACTGCCTTGCTCTGCTGTCACCGCTTTACTGCCTTGCTCTGCTGTTACCACTTTACTGCCTTGCTCTGCTGTCACCACTTTACTGCCTTGCTCTGCTCTCGCCACTTTACTGCCTTGCTCTGCTCTCACCACTTTACTGCCTTGCTCTGCTCTCACCACTTTACTGCCTTGCTCTGCTCTCACCACTGTACTGCCTTGCTCTGCTGTCACCGCTGTACTGCCTTGCTCTGCTCTCACCGCTTTACTGCCTTGCTCTGCTGTCACCGCTGTACTGCCTTGCTCTGCTGTTACCACTTTACTGCCTTGCTCTGCTGTCACCACTGTACTGCCTTGCTCTGCTGTCACCGCTGTACTGCCTTGCTCTGCTGTCACCGCTGTACTGCCTTGCTCTGCTGTCACCACTGTACTGCCTTGCTCTGCTGTCACCGCTGTACTGCCTTGCTCTGCTCTCACCGCTTTACTGCCTTGCTCTGCTCTCACCACTTTACTGCCTTGCTCTGCTCTCACCACTTTACTGCCTTGCTCTGCTCTCACCACTTTACTGCCTTGCTCTGCTGTCACCACTTTACTGCCTTGCTCTGCTGTCACCACTTTACTGCCTTGCTCTGCTGTCACCACTTTACTGCCTTGCTCTGCTGTCACCGCTTTACTGCCTTGCTCTGCTGTCACCGCTTTACTGCCTTGCTCTGCTGTCACCGCTTTACTGCCTTGCTCTGCTGTCACCGCTTTACTGCCTTGCTCTGCTGTCACCGCTTTAATGCCTTGCTCTGCTGTCACCACTTTACTGCCTTGCTCTGCTGTCACCACTTTACTGCCTTGCTCTGCTGTCACCACTTTACTGCCTTGCTCTGCTTTCACCACTTTGCTGCCTTGCTCTGCTCTCACCACTGTACTGCCTTGCTCTGCTCTCACCACTGTACTGCCTTGCTCCATTGATTCTCAGTCAGTAGAGCATAAGCAGTGAAGCAACCCTTCACCTGAGAATCTTCCAATTGGAACTTTGGTAAAGTTTCTATATCTGCGCAACCCTACTATAGAAGGTGTGTGTCTAACCTACACCATCATGATTGTGTGTAGAACATGGCGTTCCAGGCGGACCAGAAGGTGAAGGGGGAGATTGTGAGAGCGTTGGGAACAGAGCAGCTCTTCCGTCTGCTTTCTGACCCTGACTCTAACGTCCTGATGAAGACCCTGGGCCTGCTACGGAACCTGCTCTCCACCCGACCCGTAAGACTGGCACACACACACATACACACACACACACACACACTTAGTCTTTGTGACTTAAGTCCAATCATTGACCCACATTGTATGTTGCAGACAGGGCATGTAGAGTCTCTGATTGGGGGGGGTGTAGGTACATTCCTGGCTTCATGTCTCTTGAGGCGCTTTCTTCTCCGTAGCCCGTTCCTGTCCTTCTCAAGCTTCTGCACTCCTTGCTGGTAGAGCTGACACCAGATGGAGTGTTCAGCGGCAGTGCCCTCCAGCTGGGTAGGGTTAAGCCTGCACTTTTCCGTTGTGGTCTACAGTTGATCTTTGTAGTGCCTCCCCTGACCCTCTGCAGAGCTGGCCATACAGGGCTCCCGGTCACGCAAGGTTATCCACAGGGTGCACTAGAGGCACCTGATGTGAAAGGCCTCCAGCATCCTGATGTTGCTAGTGTAGATGGTCCACGTCTCGCAGCTGTAGAGGAGAGTTGTCATGACCACTGCCTGGTAAACAGATATTTTTGTGTGAAGGTTGAGGCCTTTTGTTCTGGAAGACCATTCTCCTGAGTCTACCAAAGGAAGCTGAGGCTTGTTTGGTCAGGTTTTGTATTTCTCTTTCGGTACTGCAGTCGTCAGAGAGACAGACACTCACAGACTCTGCTTTTAATCATCTCAAGTCTCACGCACATTGTCTCGCCTTTTCATACTCTATCCCGCTTGATCAGTCTCTTTCTCTAACCTCCTCTCCCTTCTGTCTCCCAGCACATAGACCAGGTCATGAGTTCTCATGGGAAGCAGATCATGCAGGCAGTCACTCTAATCCTCGAGGGAGAACACAGCATCGAGGTCAAGGAACAGGTATGACCCCCTCCTCCCCCCTTCGGCTTACTATACCATGAACACTTTGATGTAGGGTTGCAATATTTAATTCACATAATCCCAAATTCTCAGGCTTTCCAGTTGGATTATTCCCTCGTTGCTTATTTCCTAATTCCAGGAGTGCTCCAAATTCTAGAAACTTGTGAATTTCTGAGAAGTTAGCAGTTCTGCAACCCTACTTTTGTCTTGAGAAGCACTTCAGGACAGAGCTGCTGTCTGTGTTTCAGACACTCTGTATCCTAGCCAACATTGCCGACGGCAACACAGCCAAGGAACTCATCATGACCAATGACGACATCCTCCAGAAAATCAAATATTACATGGTAGAGTCTCTTCCCTCCATTAGCCACTGTAGCTATACTTAATTCTCGACTACTGATCAGGCTTAGAGGTTCACTGAACTCTGTCAACCTTCATATTTGCCCGTATCCATGTGTGATCATTTTATTTAGAACGAGTTTGACCGTCTCTCTTTGGATCTATTGTTGCCATATCTTAAGCAAGTACTGCCATTTTCTCTGTGATGTCCTCTCAGGCTCACTCTAATGTGAAGCTCCAGCTGGCGGCCACCTTCTGTATCTCCAACCTGATCTGGAACGAGGAGGACGGTGAGGCCAACGCCATGACAGGTTGTCACAAGCTGGGGGGGACTGCGGGGGAGCGTGGAAACACAGATGTTCAAAGTGTTTGTGTTAGCTAGGGCCAGTGGTAGTTTCATGGATGTATTGGTATAAAGTGAGTCAAATTCTGCAATGTTATGCATTACGGCAACGTAACGCATTTATGCTCCACTACATCAATGGTTTTCATCTGTTTTGAGTAAACACTGTTGGACCAGGTCTCTGCCTCTGGCTCCGACATCCTCCTCTCTAACCTTCCTACGTCGGTGTCTCTCTCTGTTCAGGTTCCCAGGAGCGTCAGGACAAGCTGAGGGAGTTGGGCTTTGTAGACATCCTGCACAAACTCACCCAGGCCTCAGACCCCAACCTCTGTGACAGGTCCGACACAGCCACACACACTCCTGATCTCTCTCCTGCTTTCCTACAGTTTCTCTCTTCTATTGACAGACAGACGCGCACAAACACATGCACGCTCATTGTGTTGTAGGATACTGACTCTCTCTCGCTCTCTTTCAGGGCGAAGACGGCAATGCAGCAGTATCTGGCATGACCCTACGAGAGCAGTCTCCGATGTCGTTGCCCCTAACAACACAACTAACAATCCAATGGCCTGCCAGGAGGAGACCTGCCTGCCTGCTGCCATTGTTTTGTTTTCTTCTCCTTCAGTTTAATCTTAGTTTTGTTGCACAAAGACACCTTTGAGCTGCAGTGACGGACACCCCCTTCCACCCCATCACCCCCAACCTGACCCCCATCCCACCCGGAGACAAGGTTGGCGGGGGAACTGGGAAACAACTTCTGCATAGCAACGGTTACTGGAGGGGGGGGGGGGGGTCATTCAAAGGTTTTTGCCTTTTTATTTTTTTATGCAAAGATGGATGTGAATGAAGAAGGGTTAGTAGAGTGCAGTACAGTAGCCAGCCAGTGCAGCACATCGCCACCATGTGGCCAGGAGGCTTTGGTGCTATTGGACTCCTAATGAGGAGACTGAACATAAAGATGTCTCAGAGAGCTGGACTAAAGGCTCTGACGAAGAGGGCAGGGTTGTGGGAGCATCGCTTCCTCCTGGTTTTATTTAGCTAATTAATGATTCATTATTGATATTATTATTATTATTATTATTATTATTATTATTATTAGAGGGGCTTTATGTCACGAGATAGGTTGCGTTTGGAAAAAGACTGCTCAATTTGTACTTTTTTGTGTTCTTTTTTTGTGGATACATACCTCGTAAATATATATAAACATATAAATATATTTTTTAGATTATAATTTCCCCCCTCTGTTTCTTTTTCTCTGTGTCTGATCCCGGGTTCCTTGTACAGTAGGGTGTGAACATAATATCAATGGGAGGATGATGTGGTCAATAGAACAAAGTTAGAAGGTTGACTGGGAATATGGGCTGCTTTCACAGACCCAGATTAAGTTTAGTCCTGGACTAAAAAGCACTTTCAATGGAGAATCTCCATTGAGCATAATTTTTAAATCTCGTACTAGATTTAGGGCTCTATTCAATCTGTGTTGTGGAAGTTCAGTGTTATAGCGTGATTGAAATTTCAAGGCAATGTTCCCGCATTAGTGGTAAACGCTGCATATGTCGGTTAAACCGGAATGTACCATTACATTTCGATCGGGGAATTTGTAACGATTCAGCGATACAGATTTAATTGGGCCCTTAATCTGTATCTGGTAAACCGGCCCATAGTGTCACTATGTATGACCCTGACTCTCTCTAGTCTTACCTTTCAGGAGGCACAAAGATGGATCCACGAAATAGGATAAAATGCTAAATGTCCTTCACCTGTAGCCATTTGGTTCCTCCCAGAATCTTCTAGATCTTTCCTCTCCCTGACATTTCCATTCTTACAGAGGCTCTGACAGAATGAATGCTACCATTTGAAATATATGCAGACCTGAAAGATGGACTTGGTCATTGAGTACTGTCTTTTTTTTTTGTCCATGGGGCACCGGGTGGAGAGAAGTGGAGAACACTTGTCAATGTGAGGCATGTGAACAGGTGAACGGAACAAGTCACAAGTGTAACATATCTGAATACATGCATCAATTAAAGCTCCACTGGTTATAAGAGCATTACCATGGTTGTGCCACATGTTAAAGTGACTTAGGAAGTGATCCCACTGGCGCTGGACATCACGTCATCCCTAACAATGATTCGGATCCAAAGCATCACAGAAGCCTGGATCTTATAAAACAACACTTTGTTTATTCTTGTATAATGTATTTCTGGTAAAGTTGGTGACATTTAATAATAAAATACATCTGAAGCCTCCTAAAGCCTCGGGCAGCACAGTAAGCCTACCTTCCTCTCCCTTAGTTCTGAAGCAGGCACATTCCTCATGCAGATAGCTGTGACATGCATTTAACACCCCCCACCCCAAACCCCTCTCGATGGGCCCCCCCTCCTCCCACTACTCTCACATCTCCATGCAGCCGCATCCAAGTCCTCACCTTGTTACAGAAAATAGAAACCAGCATCTGAATCTGTCTATATTACGCATAGTGCACCACCCCCAAACAACTCTGGTACACATTCCAAGTACACAGCGCATCAGACGATGCTAGTAAAATTAGGCCTCTGACCAATTTAGCAGTATCTGAGCATTGTAGGATAAGTCTGTGTTATCCAGAGGTTGATAATTGTTCATGGGTTGCGGATGATGCTGGGGACATGGCAATAGTGTGTGTTGGTGCATGTGGGCTTTCATATGAAGCTGTTGAAGTGGAGATGTCTGGTTGAACAACTAGTGATGGATGGAAAAGGGCCAGAACACTCCTCTGCATTTTCAACAGAAGATATTGCCAGAATATATAATTTACTAACACAAATAAATACATAACTTACTTTTCAAAATAAAAGTGAGGTGTTCATAATTGAATAGTCAATGGTTTAGAAATCACAGCATTCCCATCTGTGAATGATATGTGAGAGAATGGATATGTGCTATATATGTGTACGACTAGCAGTGTGTGTTCGAAGGAGAAGGCACGAATGGCTGGATGGCTAAAAATTGGTTTGATGTGGGAACTCTTCACTGTACAATCTGTCTGTCTGCTTCTTCACAACAGACCCATATTCCCCTCATCCCCCACTAGGCATAGCCTCCTAAACCTAGACTGTCTTTGGCAGGCTGGTGCCCGCCCTTAGATCTCCCTCTTAAAGGGTAATTCTGCTACTTTTCAACCTCATTCATCATCTCAGCACCAAACCAACCACTGGGCAAAAACTGGTTGTTTAAAAATCTATTTGATGATGTTGATTCAATGTGGAAAACTGTTTGGGTTTACAAAAAGTTATCAACGTAAGGGAACTTTTATTTTATTTTTACCTGATATCTCAACCAAATGTAAATAAAAATGATTTTTTTAAATGATGTCTGTGCCCAGTGGGAAGTGTCTACATACACTACTATTCTAAAGATTGGGGTCACTTAGAAAGTTCCTTGTTTTTTAAAGAAAAGCACATTTTTTGTCCATTAAAATAACATCAAATTGATCAGAAATACAGTGTAGACATTGTTAATGTTGTAAATTACTATTGTAGCTGGAAATGGCTAATTTTTAATGGAATATCTACATAGGTGTACAGAGGCCCATTATCAGCAACCATCACTCCTGTGTTCCAATGGCACGTTGTGTTAGCTAATCCAAGTTTATCATTTTAAAAGGCTTATTGATCACTAAAAAAACATTTTGCAATTATGTTAGCACAGCTGAAAACTCTTGTTTTGATTAAAGAAGCAATAAAACTGGCCTTCTTTAGGCTAGTTGAGTATCTGGAGCATCAGCATTTCTGGGTTCGATTACAGGCTCAAAATGGCTAGAGTTGCAAAGAATAAGCCATATCTCAGACCGGCCAATAGAAATAAAATATTAATATGGGCAAAAGAACACAGACACTGGACAGAGGAACTCTGCCTAGAAGGACAGCATCCCGGAGTCACCTCATCACTGTTGACATTGAGATTGGTGTTTTGCGGGTACTATTTAATGAAGCTGCCAATTGAGGACTTGCGAGGCGTCTGTTTCTCAAACTAGACACTCTAATGTACTTCCTCTTGCTCAGGTGTGCTCCGGGGCCTCCCACTCCCTTTTCTATTTTGGTTAGAGTCAGTTTGCACTGTGCTGTGAAGGGAGTAGTACACAGCATTGTACGAGATCTTCAGTTTCTTGGCAATTTCTCGCATGGAATAGCCTTAATTTTTCAGAACAAGAATAGACGGACAAGTTTCAGAAGAAAATACTTTGTTTCTGGCCATTTTGAGCCTGTAATCAAACCCAGAAATGCTGATGCTCCAGATACTCAACTAGTCTAAAGAAGGCCAGTTGTATTGCTTCTTTAATCAAAACAAGAGTTTTTAGCTGTGCTAACAAAGGGTTTTCTAGTGATCAATTAGTCTTTTAAAATGATACATTTGGATTGGCTAATACAACGTGCCATTGGAACACAGGAGTGATGGTTGCTGATAGGTGTACAGAGGCCCATTATGTACAGTGCCTTGCGAAAGTATTCGGCCCCCTTGAACTTTGCGACCTTTTGCCACATTTCAGGCTTCAAACATAAAGATATAAAACTGTATTTTTTTGTGAAGAATCCACAACAAGTGGGACACAATCATGAAGTGGAACGACATTTATTGGATATTTCAAACTTTTTTAACAAATCAAAAACTGAAAAATTGGGCGTGCAAAATTATTCAGCCCCTTTACTTTCAGTGCAGCAAACTCTCTCCAGAAGTTCAGTGAGGATCTCTGAATGATCCAATGTTGACCTAAATGACTAATGATGATAAATACAATCCACCTGTGTGTAATCAAGTCTCCGTATAAATGCACCTGCACTGTGATAGTCTCAGAGGTCCGTTAAAAGCACAGAGAGCATCATGAAGAACAAGGAACACACCAGGCAGGTCCGAGATACTGTTGTGAAGAAGTTTAAAGCTGGATTTGGATACAAAAAGATTTCCCAAGCTTTAAACATCCCAAGGAGCACTGTGCAAGCGATAATATTGAAATGGAAGGAGTATCAGACCACTGCAAATCTACCAAGACCTGGCCGTCCCTCTAAACTTTCAGCTCATACAAGGAGAAGACTGATCAGAGATGCAGCCAAGAGGCCCATGATCACTCTGGATGAACTGCAGAGATCTACAGCTGAGGTGGGAGACTCTGTCCATAGGACAACAATCAGTCGTATATTGCACAAATCTGGCCTTTATGGAAGAGTGGCAAGAAGAAAGCCATTTCTTAAAGATATCCATAAAAAGTGTTGTTTAAAGTTTGCCACAAGCCACCTGGGAGACACACCAAACATGTGGAAGAAGGTGCTCTGGTCAGATGAAACCAAAATTGAACTTTTTGGCAACAATGCAAAACGTTATGTTTGGCGTAAAAGCAACACAGCTCATCACCCTGAACACACCATACCCACTGTCAAACATGGTGGTGGCAGCATCATGGTTTGGGCCTGCTTTTCTTCAGCAGGGACAGGGAAGATGGTTAAAATTGATGGGAAGATGGATGGAGCCAAATACAGGACCATTCTGGAAGAAAACCTGATGGAGTCTGCAAAAGACCTGAGACTGGGACGGAGATTTGTCTTCCAACAAGACAATGATCCAAAACATAAAGCAAAATCTACAATGGAATGGTTCAAAAACAAACATATCCAGGTGTTAGAATGGCCAAGTCAAAGTCCAGACCTGAATCCAATCGAGAATCTGTGGAATGAACTGAAAACTGCTGTTCACAAATGCTCTCCATCCAACCTCACTGAGCTCGAGCTGTTTTGCAAGGAGGAATGGGAAAAAATTTCATTCACTCGATGTGCACAACTGATAGAGACATACCCCAAGCGACTTACAGCTGTAATCGCAGCAAAAGGTGGCGCTACAAAGTATTAACTTAAGGGGGCTGAATAATTTTGCACGCCCAATTTTTCAGTTTTTGATTTGTTAAAAAAGTTTGAAATATCCAATAAATGTAGTTCCACTTCATGATTGTGTCCCACTTGTTGTTGATTCTTCACAAAAAAATACAGTTTTATATCTTTATGTTTGAAGCCTGAAATGTGGCAAAAGGTCGCAAAGTTCAAGGGGGCCGAATACTTTCGCAAGGCACTGTAGATATTCCATAAAAAATCTGTCATTTACAGCTACAATAGTAATTTACAACATTAACAATGTCTACACTGTATTTCTGATCAATTTTATGTTATTTCAATGGACAAAAAAATTTGCTTTTCTTTCAAAAACAAGGACATTTCTAAGTGACCCCAAACTTTTGGACGGTAGTGTATGTGAAAACAGCACATTTCTGTGGTTAAAAAGATGCTTCTCTGTGACATCACAGGGTAGGATTAAAAGTAAAAAACTGATTTTCAAAACCTGCAATGAATTTCTAGCCCAAGGGAGGGTATTTTCTTGCTCCCCATATCACCGCAAATTTCATAGTGTTTGAAAATGAAAGTTTTTAAAATGTTTTAACTTTTGACGATGTCATCGGGTTGGCTCCCCAGGCTCCTTGCTCCGACTATACTCCACGCCCACAGACGTTAGTTCCTTCTCCGCATTGAGTCTGGCTCTGAGTACCTCCCTGACCCTTCACCGATTGCGAACAAATTCAGGGCCGTCTGATTGGTCAAGACACTGATGGCTTGGGCCAGTGCCAGAACACGCTTGGGAAAAGCAGCTTTAATACTCTGATTGGTTAGAGGCGAACCAATCAGAGTATTAAAGGGACTTTGTGTTGTACAATGCCCCTCGTCACCACAGATGACTTCAATGATGGCAGTCTCAGACTAAAGTATGTAGCTAACAACACAGCAGCGGAATCATTTAGTGTGAGTCATCAATCAGGCTAGTCATTGGGTAGAACTTTTTAACTAAAGATCTTTTTCTACAAAACTTTTACACATATGTTGACTGGTATTTAGCTGGAGATGATGGAAATGAGGTTGAAAAGTGGTGGAGTTGCCCTTTAACATCTACTCTACAGTAGTGTTGTCTTCATGTTTTGGTGGGATCCATGTGTCTTGTAAGCTCACTGATTCTCTTGTAGTGTTTTTATATTGTTAGAGGGAGAGAAACAAAGGTGTGCAGGCTTTACTATGAATTGCTGGATCGACACTGAGGGTGTCATTATATATAAGACCACAGTGCAAGTGTGTATGTAGTTTGTGGAGATAGTCTAATGGGGTCATCCAAAACTAACAAATAACCCTCCATATAACAAGTAGCAGAGAAACAGGTCCCAATGTATCTAAAGAGAAACTCTGAAGGAATATTAAGTAGTAATATTAAGTAAATTAACTCCACATCAGCTATGGTGATATCCAAGCAATATATGTTAGTATGATACTGAATCTACATGACAGAGACTGAATATGAGTGTACATTTCCAGTCCTATGTCATGTCATGAAGGGGTGGTAGGTTGGGAAAATCTGGCAAGGGCAACATGCTCTCTATGGAGTCAGCAGGGGGGTAGGGAAAAGGATGCACATTTCACTTATGACATCATGACGTCCACAGATACCGAAGGATTTGTTGCTTTAACATGACCAGAACATGGCCAGATCGCCTGATTAGACCACCGTTAGATTAGGTGTCATGCTACTGTCCTGGTGGGATCTTTTTCAGTGATGTCATTGGTTTCCACCTGACCATCTCACTGTTTGTCTATTCATTTGTCTATATGTCTGTCTGTGTGCATATCACAGGTTCAACGTTGCTCTCTGGACCAGCTGGCTACATTTTCTCCTCTCTTCTTGTCATTCTCTCTTCTACTGTTTCTTCTTGCATGTAATCTGCCTCTCTGTCACAGAGCTGGCCCTTCCTCGTCGATGTAGCTGATGTGTTCCATCATTTGGGAGCATCCCTCCCCCCTCTCCCCTCCCCACTCCTGCATCTCAAGCTCCAGGTGTCCTGCCTCCAGCCTGGGGCCCCCCTGTGTCTCCCCCCTCAGAGAGTCCAGGGAGAACGGCACCGGGAAGAAGGGCGAGGGGTTAAGACAGGACGTGGGAGGGATGAGGTTAGTGGAGGAGGAAAAGGTGGGGCTGACCACCCTCAGCCTATGGTCTCCAGGCGAGGAGATGAGTGACGGGGGAGCAGAGCAATGGGAGGAAGGTGGGGGTGGGGTCTCCTGGGAGGGAGGCGGGGGGAACAGGCCCCTGCTGTGGCTACTGTGACTGCCTGGTCGAGAATGGTGGGGTCCCTGGCAGGGAGAGCAGGAGGGCGAGGAGGAGAGAGACAGTGAGAAGGAAAGGGAGGGGGACGGGGTGCGGGAGGCAAGGGGAGGACGGTCCTGGACAGGGAAGAACCCGTTGCTAGAGACCGGGAGGTTGGAGTGGTTAGAACCGTTGGAGAGGTGGGTGGACCCCTCTGTGTCTCCTGTCCCAGGGGAAGGGGGGTTGGAGTGGAGTAAGTCCTTGGAGCATCTCCCTGGGGAGATTGGAGAATGGGCCTGGGCTGGAGGCCTCTGTGGAGGGGGGGTGGGGAGGAGGCAACCTGGCAGGTCCAACCTCCCTGTGTCAGCACTGTCCACGTCCAATAGTGAGCAGGACTGCGTTCGCCGGGGGTGGGGTTGTGGGGAGCAGGGCGGGGCTGGAGGTGGGACCACCAGAGGTGTCCTGGAGGACGGTTGGCTGGCACTGCTGGGCGGTGGAGTCAGGATGGGCGTCATGGCTGTCAGGATTGGCTGAGGCGCCACGAGGAGGAGGGGCCGGAGCAGGCGGGTCATTTCCTGCAGTTCCTGGCTGAGCTGAGAGACTTGCTGGGAGAGACTGCTCATCTGTGGACACAGACGAGAGATGCGTGAGTGTGACTGAAACCGGAATATTTGTGTTTTTACATGTTATGTTACTATATATTATGTTTTAGATTCATGACCAGTAATTGATATGTTTTTATGGATCACCCTGAAAACAGTGATGATTGTTGACCAGCTAGAACCACTCACCTCGTCACTCAGCTTAGAGACACTCTGTTTGATTTCTGACTGCTCCTGGATCCCTACACGAGCACACACACACACACACGCACACAGACGGAGAGGTAAGTACATGTTGGAGAGAGAGCAGCAACAGACTGATGGAGAGGAGATTGTATTACCTAGTCCTGGGGATGGTGGACCACTGTGTAGAAGACTGGAGCTAAACTCAAACTTTTGGGTTGAGTTCACATTTCTCTCTGTCTCAATACCATCCACAAACCTAGAGTGAGAGAAAGCGAGAGGGGGAGAGACAGAGCAAGAGAGAGTGAGGATCGAGATAATGAAAGAGGGGGAAACAGTTGTCAGAGAGGAGTGGAGGATTTAAGCCTATGTTCAGCCCTGCCTTCCTCATTCCTTCTCCCCCTCTACTCTACTGTAGGTATCTTCTCTCTCCCTCTGTCTCTCCCCCTCTACTCTACTGTAGGTCTCTTTTCTCTCCCTCTGGCTCTCCCCCTCTACTCTACTGTAGGTCTATTCTCTCTCCCTCTGGCTCTCCCCCTCTACTCTACTGTAGGTCTCTTCTCTCTCCCTCTGTCTCTCCCCCTCTACTCTACTGTAGGTCTCTTCTCTCTCACTCTGTCTCTCCCCCTCTACTCTACTGTAGGTCTCTTCTCTCTCCCTCTGTCTCTCCCCCTCTACTCTACTGTAGGTCTCTTCTCTTTCCCTCTGTCTCTCCCCCTCTACTCTACTGTAGGTCTCTTCTCTTTCCCTCTGTCTCTCCCCCTCTACTCTACTGTAGGTCTCTTCTCTCTCCCTCTGTCTCTACCCCTCTACTCTACTGTAGGTTTATTCTCTCTCCCTCTGTCTCTCCCCCTCTACTCTACTGTAGGTCTCTTCTCTCTCCCTCTGTCTCTCCCCCTCTACTCTACTGTAGGTCTCTTCTCTCTCCCTCTGTCTCTCCCCCTCTACTGTAGGTCTCTTCTCTCTCCCTCTGTCTCCAGATGTTATGTTCAAACAGCAACACAGCTGCCACCCCACTGAGTACATGTCAGGTGTGGGCTTCTCAAGCAGGGCTGGCAGGCGGGCTATGCAGTGTGCTGAACACACACACACACACACACACACTCACACACACTCACTCACTCACTCACTCACTCACTCACTCACTCTCTCACTCTCACTCTCTCTCTGCAGCCAGGTCACTCAAGATCCAAAGTAATATTCGATGTCCGTCGGGGTCGGGAATCGCCTGCAATACCGGCCACTAGGGGCAACGGTGAGCGCTATTCCCATCAAGTAGGCTCTGGTTAAGGTAAGGGTTAAGATTTGGGATAAGCTTAAACCAAAAAACGATTGCGTAGCACTGGGATTGAACCCGCTAGTCTCATGGACAAACATTGGATTCTGAAGTCAATTTCAACATTTTGTGAGATCTTGTTGCATACTGAGCCTGCTGCCTGGTGTGGAGGGAAATCCACACTCCCTCCACTGGGACCCAATAGCACCGTCAGTTAGTTGCCATGGCAGCCAGACAGGCACTGGAGGATCAACGCTCAAGTGTTAATTGTGTTCAGTTCCAGTTCCTCTACCAGCCACCATGAAATAGACAAGTCTACTGTATTACTGCAATTCAATCCTCTGCCTGAGTTTAAACCAGCTTGTTAAAACTGTATACAAACTGTGGTGTATGATTTGTGTGTGTATGGGAGTGAGTCTGTGTGTGTTTCTCCTACCTGGGACTAAGCTCCGGCAGTGCGCTGCTGAAGCTGACCACAGGTATCTGCAGGGTGGCGGGGCGGGTGTGTTCTGAGGGGGGGCGGAAGGGCCGAGGGGGCAGCAGGGGGGAGCGCAGGGGCGAGTTAAGAACCCTGGTGAGACGTAAAGGGGAACGGGGGGCACACGATACAGAGCTCTGTTCTTCATCACCCTCCTCATCCTCCTTAATGGAAGAAAGCTTCTTCACCAGGCCTCCGTTACTCTCCCAGTCAACCTAGAGAGAGAGAGAGATAGAGAGAGAGATGAGAATGGTAATCTGATAACAGGGAATTCTATACAGATGGGTACAGGTAACTTAACATCCCATCATGCTTAGGGTCATGTATAAAAATGCTGGGCAGGCCATTATTTTGCCCCCAGAGAATGACAATGCCTCCATCCACAGGGCACGAGTGGTCACTGAATGGTTTGATGAGAAAATGATGTAAACCATATGTCATGACCTTCTCAGTAACCAGGTCTCAACCCTATTGAGATTCTGAAGCAGCTCCTGAGACAGCGTTTTCCACCACCATCAAGAAAACTTCAAATGATGGAATTTCTCGTGGAAGAATGGTGTCACATCCCTCCATTAGAGTTCCAGACATATAGAATCTATGTCAAGGTGCATTGAAGCTGTTCTGGCTCGTGGTGCCCAACCTCCTATTAAAACACTTTATGTTGGTGGTTCCTTTATTTTGGCAGTTACCTGTATTACATCCACTTCCTTCAAATCTGCAAAATATGAAATGGTATTATTGTTACTGTTTTCTGACCAGGCTAGTGGAAGGAGAGGAGAGTGATCCATTCCACAAGAAGACCAGCCAGTATAGTGGGTGCAGTAGCAACAGAGTACCAGTGGGAGGCAGACTTGTACAACTCTACTCCCAGCTTCTCTCTTTCTCTCTCTCTCTCTCTGAGTTTGTGTATGATAGATCCATTCCTCAAACACCTTTGTCCCTCCATGCCCCCTCTCACCCAGCCCACCCCTCGCCAACTCCAAATGAATAATTCAACAATGTCCTCAGAGGCACACAAATGACTTGCATAACCCGTGCAGACAAACAAAGCAGCAATTAGCGGGCTGTGAGATTACATGAGAAGGCGTAATGTTGTAAGGACAGGCTAAATCCACTAGTCTTAGACAACAAACACCACCTGCTACAACACATTACTAATGGATTGGAAAGGTGGCATGTTGGTGTACATGGCCGAGACAGAGAGGGAGAGAGATGGATGGAGATGAAGGAGGAGGTGTGTTCTATTTGTTCTGCCCTTACAGATGCCAGGTGATGACAGGTGTTGCCAGGTGGGGTGGTGGGTGTGTGTGTATGCAGATCTCATCCACTATCTAAACAAAGAGCTTGTACCTGAATCCAGGCCTATTCAGTAAATGAGCTAATGAATGGGTGCGATATTCCACCATACTCCGCCAACGCCCCACTCTTTCTCTTTTCTTCCCTTCTTTCACCTTGATCAAAGACATTCGTTCCTTCCTCCCCCTCTCTCTGTCCTTTCTTCTACTGTCATCCCCCACTCCCCTCATATCAGTTTGCCCTTCACAGTAGAGAGTCTATTTTTAACTCCCACTTTCTAATCTTAGCTCACAGCCCCAAAGGCAAGCAGGGGCTGCTTTACTGTGTGGGGGTGGGTGTGTTCACGTGCCTGTGTTCCTTCACATTCACATGATGTGTTTAATGTATGCATGGCGTGTGCAGACTTCCATGGCCACAAGCATGCTGGAATGCAAGCAAGCGTGTAAGTGTGTGTTTAGTCAGAATGTTTAAGAATTAGTATTTATCTGCAGCCTATCTAGACTGTGAGCATGTGTGCACGTTTGTTAAACGTTTGTGTATGATGCAGTGTGTGTGTGTGTGTGTGTGTGTGTGTGTGTGTGTGAGTGTGAGTGTGCACATGAAAGCAAGAGTGCCAAGCAGAGATGCATCAGGTCCCATTTTTACAATCTTTGGTATGACTCAGCCAGGGATTGAACTCACAACCTTCCAATCTCAGGGCGGACACTAACCACAAGGCCACGGAGTTGGTATCAAGGAGGTTGGTGGCACCTTAATTGGAGAGGATGGGTTCATGGTAACGGCTGGAGCAGAAACCTTGTGTTTGATGCCATTCCATTTGCTCCATTCCGGACATTATTATGAGCCGTCCTCCCCTCAGCAGCCTCCTGTGGTTTGAACGTGTGTGTGTGTGTGTGTGTTTACTGCATGTGTCTGTAAGTGTGTCTATGCGTACACTACAGTGTGCACAGAACTGACTGGTGTACCCCGTACATTGTGTTCCCTCCAGCGCCTGGCTCATGAGTCTCAGTCTTTCAGTCAGAAGTAAGTGAATCAGCAGAGACAGTGGGGACGGAATACATTCATTGCTGCTTTCACAAAGTTCCCAAACCCTCCTCCCTCCAGAACACACACACACACTCAACAAAATCAACATACTTAATAAAATAAATCACATTCAACTACATGGAGGTCCTCAATCAATAATTTAAACTTCCTGAATGGCACCAGCACATGTAACTGCAGTCAAGTCTGCATATTGTTTCACAAATTAGGGGCAAAAAACCAAAAGACTCAAGGGATCTCTAATGTGATCCCATTCCTGAGAACTGGTTTGTTAACTTATGATTCTTAACTTAACTAATGAAGTTATATATGAAGGGAGTTTCTGTAAGATTTATTTGTAACTAAATCAAAGAGAATGCAGCTCTCTTCTTACAGACAGAGAGGTCCATCCCACATTTTATACAGACTACAATGATGAGTCCTAAAATTGTCCCCTGTGATAAAATATTGCAGACTGCGTCCATGGTTTTCAAAACAGAGGTTGTCGCATGCATGTAAACAATATCACCTAAATCCAATACAGGGAGAAGCGTTGTTTGAACAATCTTTCGCATATTTTCAATACTGAGGCATGATTTATTTCAATATAAAAAAACAATTTTGGATCTTAGCTTCTTAGTCATATTTTCAATATGCATTACGAAGGACAACTTGTAATCAATCCAGACACCCAGGTACTTATATTGAGAAACAAGCTCAATTTGGGCTCCATTTGTAGCGTAAATACGCAGGTCCTCACGGTCAACATTTCGTGACATGGTTTTACTTGTATTTAACACTCATTTAAGATCCGTAAGTGATTTCTGAATTGAATCAAAGTCATGCTGAAGTCCACGAATGGCCTGCTGCACCGAGGTGGCACAGGAATACAAAACTGTGTCATCTGCATAGAGAGGAATTCTACAAGTACTAACAGTGTTTCCTATGTCATTAATATACAAGGTGAACAATAATGGACCAAAAATCAAACCCTGAGGAACACCTTTTTGAATCTCAAGAAATTCAGATGTAACACCCCTCTGTCAAGAGTTGAGTTGAGTTGAGTTGTTGCTAAGACAATACATTTTCCGAGCAGGAATCTGTTTTGTGATGGGCATGACTTCTGATAAATCCAATAGCTTCAGGAAAACAAAGTGTACGGGAATTTCGGACTTTCACCAATCTAACCATTGAGCTTCCCATAATAATGGTTGATGGCTGCTGTCCATTTCGAGCCGGAGCCCTCTGCCCAACCCTAGCCCCACAAGGGGCTCCTCTAAATTGCCCCCCACAAATGACAGGAATAGCAGAACCCACCTTAGACCCCGGCGATGCCATCACAATGTTGGCCGATAAGGAATAAGCTCTTTGGATGCTATATGAGACAAACAGACACAAACACGCATGCATACATGCTCATGCGCACAACAACACACACACACATACACACACAGACACACAAACACAGCCTTTGGGGCTGTAAACTAAGATTAGAAAGTGGGAGTTACAAATAGACATGCTATTCTGTGAAAGGTGGAGACAGACCTCTTGCGTGTGTTTGAAGGAAGTGGTTGGGAACAGGAGAAAAAAAAAGAAGAAAGAGCGCTGAGCCCTCCCTCCTTCTCCTCCCTCCTCCCTCTCTCCTCCACTGCCTGGGCTATTTTTATCCTGCAGGATCCAATCTTAGCAGGACCTGCAGGGGACACAGCCTGTCAGCGAGAGCCACTGACATCCCCGGCGCTATTCTTAGCTCCGGCACACACTCCAAACCGCTGAACGCTGCTATTCCTGTCTAGTTGAGTTTGACTCCGCTGCACACGGCCAGCCAGATGTGTGCGTAGGGAGTGGTGTGTGTGTTTGTGTATTTTGAGGAGGGAGAGGGGAGGTGGAGTAGTGATTATGCATACAATGCATGATGTGGCCTCTGAAGGTGAATGTCCCCTCAGGCAAGTCCCTCAGAGTTTTATAATGCAGCATTAGCAGATAACACAGAGAGAAGAGAGGGACTCCATTGTGTTACTAGTCTCACCACGGTCACACAGAGAGACAGACACACACACACACCCTCCTCACTCAATGTTCTCTGTTGATCAAACAAACTGGGTACAGCTGCAGGCTGTACGCCTAACAATGTACTAGTGTGCGTGTGTGTGTCTGTGTGTGATATTGTGCGTGTGCATGTTTTTACTGCATGTTTAGTAGTGTATGCCTGCACGTGTTGTGGTTTTACTCACGTCAGCTCCGTGGCCCTCTCTGAGATTGTATGTGAGGTCGTGTTGTATCTCGGAGATGAACTTCTGAGCATACTCTGGGTAGAGCCTCAGCACCTCCCTCAGCCCCTTCAGACTGATGTACTGCAGGTCACAGTAGGTCAGGGCCTTCACGTTGGCATTGGTCTTAATCACCTGCTCCTTGGTCAGAGAATCACTGCCGATCAAGTCCCCTTTCCCTGGGGGTATGGAGGAAAACACACACACACATAACGTCACATGCAGTCTGTGCTTTTGACCGAGCTTTTCCAATTATTCTAACATCAGAAAGACATATTTTCTATAAGGCTATTTGTGTCTCATGTCATAAAATGCACTTGAAAGGGTAGTGGACACGGTGTGTATGAGTGTAATTTGTGTGTGTATGTGTGATGCAGTCAGTAAAAAGCCCAGTTTAATTATTACAGTATATTGAGGTCATGTATACAGTATGGATGATGACTATTAATAGGAGTAGTCATTAAGCATACCGGTATGTAATTGGGTGCTCTTTGTTTCATTGCACTAAATAAAGTATGAGAATGTACGTGTGTGTGTGTGTGTGTCCGTGTGTGTGTGTGTCTGTGTGTCCGTGTGTATGTGTGTGTGTGTGTTCGAGGTAATGTGGTTGGGTGATGGACGAAGCCGACTGCAGCACAACAGCACAAAGGAAGCCTCTACAGCGCCTCCCTCAGATGATCTTTTGGAACTTTTGTTTATTATATACTTGCTTTGGCAATGTAAATATATGTTTCCCAAGCCAATAAAGCCCTTGAATTGAAATTGTATTGAGAGAGAGAAAGAGAGCGAGAGAGAAAGAGAGCGAGAGAGAGACACTTACAGCAGTGAGGAGGGGGAGGGGCTCCAGGGGGCTGGAATAGAATGAGTAATGGGGTGATAGAGGGAAGAGGGGAGGGCCCCACTGTGCGTAACTTCTCTCTACCTCTTCACCCTTATCACCACCCAGCAGACTACCATTCTCTCTCTCTCTCTCTCTCTCTCTCTCTCTCTCAATTTCAATTTAAGGGTGTTATTGGCATGGGAAACATATGTTTACATTGCCAAAGCAAGTGAAATACAGAATAAACAAAAGTGAAATAAACAATAAGAAATTAACAGTAAACATTACACTCACAAAAGTTCCAAAAGAATAAAGACATTTCAAATGTCATATTATGTGCAAATAGTTAAAGTACAAAAGGGAAAATAAATCAAATAAATGGGTTGTATTTACAATCTCTCTCGTGTTCTTTATTTGCACTCTCACTCTGTATGCAGCCCCTCCCTCCCCTTGGTTTATATGTCTCCCCCCCATTCATTCTCTCCTCCTCCTTCTCCTTATCTTCTACCTCCTCCTTCTCCTCTACCTCCTCCTTCTCCTCTACCTCCTCCTTCTCCTCCTCCTCCTCCTCTACCTTCTCCTCTACCTCCTCCTTCTCCTCTCCCTCCTCCTTCTCCTCTACCTTCTCCTTTTCCTCCTCCTTTCTTCACCATACTTCAACTCACATATGATAGACATCTACAGGACTAGAAAATCAAGGTTTCAAGGAACCACTTTATAAAAATTCTTAGTTCAACATGACATTTGAAGAAGTGAAGCATCATTTTAACCGTTTTTCATTAAGAACATTTCCCCGTCTCTCCCCTTCACTTTCTCTGTGTGTGTGTGTGTGTGTGTGTGTGTGTGTGTGTGTGTCTGGACGATAACATACAGCCAGCCTCCTACTTCATACATGCCCCCGCTCACCCTCATGTTTTTCTTTTTTTGTGGCCTATACAGATTTGATATTTATGAGTATTGAGATGCAAAACTGCATGTATAGGAACACTTATAGATTGTGTACATGTATGAATCCAGTGTTGAGTGTGAATGTATGTTCAAACATGGGTGTATTCATCCGGTATGCTTAGCCTCCGTCCTTGACTCTAGTCCATGTGCATGGCCTACATCGAACCATGTCTGTGTGTGTCAATATGTTCTGACTCCTTCCAAGGCAACCCCCTCCCCCCTCAGTCCCCTGTGTTAACCCTTTGTCTCCCGCTGACTCCCAGGCACCTCTGTGTTTGAAGGTAGACCTGGCTAGATGTACTCTATGGGCCGTGCTCCACTGCTCCCTGCTTGGTTTTTACAGCTCTGGATTAATAATCCAAGTGTTTCAATCCTTTCATATCCACCCATTAATAATCTGAGCTGTGATGTGGCTCACCTGCCTGCCTTCTCATTGATGTGTGTGCCATGATTAGAGATATAGGCTGGGAGCTTGGCAGATCAATACCCTCACACACACACAGAGTATACCAAACATTAAGAACACCATAACTCTAACCAGTCATCAATCCAGTATTATCTGACCTTTTGAGACCCTGACATGTGGATCTATGACACACGTGACCCATAGATCATGTCAGGGTCTCAAAAGGTCAGATGATACTGGATTGATGACTGGTTAGAGTTATGGTGTTCTTACATTTTTCTTCAATCGCTAACAAGCATTGGTCAATACTCAAGTCACTCATAACACACTGACCTAATAAACAGGAACAGGGAGCACTACATAAATTATGAACTTGTCTTTGAAGTTTGAATGATTTGTCACATAAATCAGTATTTCATAGAATAAGAACACATTTTCACTTTATTGACTGTACTAAAGTATATGTAACAAGAATGAATCAGAAATGCAGCTATTTGCTTCAATAGCCTTTATTTTTTCTATATCTTTGCATGTAGAAATTTACTTGTGAAAAATAAAAAGTTGAAACAAAAAACAAATTCCTGAAATTCCAGGGCTCCAATTATAATGACAAAAAAGACTACATTATAGTATAATCACTCATACTGTACAGCACTGTGAGGGTTCTAGTTCTCATCAACATTATAGTATAATCACTCATACTGTACAGCACTGTGAGGGTTCTAGTTCTCATCAACATGTATAGTATAATCACTCATACTGTACAGTACTGTGAGGGTTCTAGTTCTCATCAACATGTATAGTATAATCACTCATACTGTACAGTACTGTGAGGGTTCTAGTTCTCATCAACATGTATAATATAATCACTCATACTGTACAGTACTGTGAGGGTTCTAGTTCTCATCAACATGTATAATATAATCACTCATACTGTACAGTACTGTGAGGGTTCTAGTTCTCATCAACATGTATAGTATAATCACTCATACTGTACAGTACTGTGAGGGTTCTAGTTCTCATCAACATGTATAATATAATCACTCATACTGTACAGCACTGTGAGGGTTCTAGTTCTCATCAACATGTATAATATAATCACTCATACTGTACAGCACTGTGAGGGTTCTAGTTCTCATCAACATGTATAATATAATCACTCATACTGTACAGTACTGTGAGGGTTCTAGTTCTCATCAACATGTATAATATAATCACTCATACTGTACAGTACTGTGAGGGTTCTAGTTCTCATCAACATGTATAATATAATCACTCATACTGTACAGCACTGTGAGGGTTCTAGTTCTCATCAACATGTATAATATAATCACTCATACTGTACAGTACTGTGAGGGTTCTAGTTCTCATCAACATTATAGTATAATCACTCATACTGTACAGTACTGTGAGGGTTCTAGTTCTCATCAACATGTATAGTATAATCACTCATACTGTACAGTACTGTGAGGGTTCTAGTTCTCATCAACATGTATAGTATAATCACTCATACTGTACAGTACTGTGAGGGTTCTAGTTCTCATCAACATGTATAATATAATCACTCATACTGTACAGCACTGTGAGGGTTCTAGTTCTCATCAACATGTATAATATAATCACTCATACTGTACAGTACTGTGAGGGTTCTAGTTCTCATCAACATTATAGTATAATCACTCATACTGTACAGTACTGTGAGGGTTCTAGTTCTCATCAACATGTATAGTATAATCACTCATACTGTACAGCACTGTGAGGGTTCTAGTTCTCATCAACATGTATAATATAATCACTCATACTGTACAGCACTGTGAGGGTTCTAGTTCTCATCAACATGTATAATATAATCACTCATACTGTACAGCACTGTGAGGGTTCTAGTTCTCATCAACATGTATAATATAATCACTCATACTGTACAGCACTGTGAGGGTTCTAGTTCTCATCAACATGTATAATATAATCACTCATACTGTACAGCACTGTGAGGGTTCTAGTTCTCATCAACATGTATAGTATAATCACTCATACTGTACAGCACTGTGAGGGTTCTAGTTCTCATCAACATGTATAATATAATCACTCATACTGTACAGCACTGTGAGGGTTCTAGTTCTCATCAACATGTATAGTATAATCACTCATACTGTACAGCACTGTGAGGGTTCTAGTTCTCATCAACATGTATAATATAATCACTCATACTGTACAGCACTGTGAGGGTTCTAGTTCTCATCAACATGTATAATATAATCACTCATACTGTACAGTACTGTGAGGGTTCTAGTTCTCATCAACATGTATAATATAATCACTCATACTGTACAGCACTGTGAGGGTTCTTGTTCTCATCAACATGTATAATATAATCACTCATACTGTACAGCACTGTGAGGGTTCTAGTTCTCATCAACATGTATAATATAATCACTCATACTGTACAGTACTGTGAGGGTTCTAGTTCTCATCAACATGTATAATATAATCACTCATACTGTACAGCACTGTGAGGGTTCTAGTTCTCATCAACATGTATAATATAATCACTCATACTGTACAGCACTGTGAGGGTTCTAGTTCTCATCAACATGTATAGTATAATCACTCATACTGTACAGCACTGTGAGGGTTCTAGTTCTCATCAACATGTATAATATAATCACTCATACTGTACAGCACTGTGAGGGTTCTAGTTCTCATCAACATGTATAGTATAATCACTCATACTGTACAGCACTGTGAGGGTTCTAGTTCTCATCAACATGTATAATATAATCACTCATACTGTACAGCACTGTGAGGGTTCTAGTTCTCATCAACATTATAGTATAATCACTCATACTGTACAGCACTGTGAGGGTTCTAGTTCTCATCAACATGTATAATATAATCACTCATACTGTACAGTACTGTGAGGGTTCTAGTTCTCATCAACATGTATAGTATAATCACTCATACTGTACAGTACTGTGAGGGTTCTAGTTCTCATCAACATGTATAATATAATCACTCATACTGTACAGCACTGTGAGGGTTCTAGTTCTCATCAACATGTATAATATAATCACTCATACTGTACAGCACTGTGAGGGTTCTAGTTCTCATCAACATGTATAATATAATCACTCATACTGTACAGCACTGTGAGGGTTCTAGTTCTCATCAACATGTATAGTATAATCACTCATACTGTACAGCACTGTGAGGGTTCTAGTTCTCATCAACATTATAGTATAATCACTCATACTGTACAGCACTGTGAGGGTTCTAGTTCTCATCAACATTATAGTATAATCACTCATACTGTACAGCACTGTGAGGGTTCTAGTTCTCATCAACATGTATAGTATAATCACTCATACTGTACAGTACTGTGAGGGTTCTAGTTCTCATCAACATGTATAATATAATCACTCATACTGTACAGCACTGTGAGGGTTCTAGTTCTCATCAACATGTATAGTATAATCACTCATACTGTACAGTACTGTGAGGGTTCTAGTTCTCATCAACATGTATAATATAATCACTCATACTGTACAGCACTGTGAGGGTTCTAGTTCTCATCAACATGTATAATATAATCACTCATACTGTACAGTACTGTGAGGGTTCTAGTCCTCATCAACATGTATAATATAATCACTCATACTGTACAGTACTGTGAGGGTTCTAGTTCTCATCAACATGTATAATATAATCACTCATACTGTACAGTACTGTGAGGGTTCTAGTTCTCATCAACATTATAGTATAATCACTCATACTGTACAGTACTGTGAGGGTTCTAGTTCTCATCAACATGTATAATATAATCACTCATACTGTACAGCACTGTGAGGGTTCTAGTTCTCATCAACATGTATAATATAATCACTCATACTGTACAGTACTGTGAGGGTTCTAGTTCTCATCAACATTATAGTATAATCACTCATACTGTACAGTACTGTGAGGGTTCTAGTTCTCATCAACATGTATAGTATAATCACTCATACTGTACAGTACTGTGAGGGTTCTAGTTCTCATCAACATGTATAGTATAATCACTCATACTGTACAGTACTGTGAGGGTTCTAGTTCTCATCAACATGTATAATATAATCACTCATACTGTACAGCACTGTGAGGGTTCTAGTTCTCATCAACATGTATAATATAATCACTCATACTGTACAGTACTGTGAGGGTTCTAGTTCTCATCAACATTATAGTATAATCACTCATACTGTACAGTACTGTGAGGGTTCTAGTTCTCATCAACATGTATAGTATAATCACTCATACTGTACAGCACTGTGAGGGTTCTAGTTCTCATCAACATGTATAATATAATCACTCATACTGTACAGCACTGTGAGGGTTCTAGTTCTCATCAACATGTATAATATAATCACTCATACTGTACAGCACTGTGAGGGTTCTAGTTCTCATCAACATGTATAATATAATCACTCATACTGTACAGCACTGTGAGGGTTCTAGTTCTCATCAACATGTATAATATAATCACTCATACTGTACAGCACTGTGAGGGTTCTAGTTCTCATCAACATGTATAGTATAATCACTCATACTGTACAGCACTGTGAGGGTTCTAGTTCTCATCAACATGTATAGTATAATCACTCATACTGTACAGCACTGTGAGGGTTCTAGTTCTCATCAACATGTATAATATAATCACTCATACTGTACAGCACTGTGAGGGTTCTAGTTCTCATCAACATTATAGTATAATCACTCATACTGTACAGCACTGTGAGGGTTCTAGTTCTCATCAACATGTATAATATAATCACTCATACTGTACAGTACTGTGAGGGTTCTAGTTCTCATCAACATGTATAGTATAATCACTCATACTGTACAGTACTGTGAGGGTTCTAGTTCTCATCAACATGTATAATATAATCACTCATACTGTACAGCACTGTGAGGGTTCTAGTTCTCATCAACATGTATAATATAATCACTCATACTGTACAGCACTGTGAGGGTTCTAGTTCTCATCAACATGTATAATATAATCACTCATACTGTACAGCACTGTGAGGGTTCTAGTTCTCATCAACATGTATAATATAATCACTCATACTGTACAGTACTGTGAGGGTTCTAGTTCTCATCAACATGTATAATATAATCACTCATACTGTACAGCACTGTGAGGGTTCTAGTTCTCATCAACATGTATAATATAATCACTCATACTGTACAGTACTGTGAGGGTTCTAGTTCTCATCAACATGTATAATATAATCACTCATACTGTACAGCACTGTGAGGGTTCTAGTTCTCATCAACATGTATAATATAATCACTCATACTGTACAGCACTGTGAGGGTTCTAGTTCTCATCAACATGTATAATATAATCACTCATACTGTACAGCACTGTGAGGGTTCTAGTTCTCATCAACCCGTATAATATAATCACTCATACTGTACAGCACTGTGAGGGTTCTAGTTCTCATCAACATGTATAATATAATCACTCATACTGTACAGCACTGTGAGGGTTCTAGTTCTCATCAACATGTATAGTATAATCACTCATACTGTACAGCACTGTGAGGGTTCTAGTTCTCATCAACATGTATAATATAATCACTCATACTGTACAGCACTGTGAGGGTTCTAGTTCTCATCAACATGTATAGTATAATCACTCATACTGTACAGCACTGTGAGGGTTCTAGTTCTCATCAACATGTATAATATAATCACTCATACTGTACAGCACTGTGAGGGTTCTAGTTCTCATCAACATGTATAATATAATCACTCATACTGTACAGTACTGTGAGGGTTCTAGTTCTCATCAACATGTATAATATAATCACTCATACTGTACAGCACTGTGAGGGTTCTAGTTCTCATCAACATGTATAATATAATCACTCATACTGTACAGCACTGTGAGGGTTCTAGTTCTCATCAACCCGTATAATATAATCACTCATACTGTACAGCACTGTGAGGGTTCTAGTTCTCATCAACATGTATAGTATAATCACTCATACTGTACAGCACTGTGAGGGTTCTAGTTCTCATCAACATGTATAATATAATCACTCATACTGTACAGCACTGTGAGGGTTCTAGTTCTCATCAACATGTATAATATAATCACTCATACTGTACAGCACTGTGAGGGTTCTAGTTCTCATCAACATGTATAATATAATCACTCATACTGTACAGCACTGTGAGGGTTCTAGTTCTCATCAACATGTATAGTATAATCACTCATACTGTACAGCACTGTGAGGGTTCTAGTTCTCATCAACATGTATAATATAATCACTCATACTGTACAGCACTGTGAGGGTTCTAGTTCTCATCAACATGTATAGTATAATCACTCATACTGTACAGCACTGTGAGGGTTCTAGTTCTCATCAACATGTATAATATAATCACTCATACTGTACAGCACTGTGAGGGTTCTAGTTCTCATCAACATGTATAATATAATCACTCATACTGTACAGTACTGTGAGGGTTCTAGTTCTCATCAACATGTATAATATAATCACTCATACTGTACAGCACTGTGAGGGTTCAAGTTCTCATCAACATGTATAATATAATCACTCATACTGTACAGCACTGTGAGGGTTCTAGTTCTCATCAACATGTATAATATAATCACTCATACTGTACAGTACTGTGAGGGTTCTAGTTCTCATCAACATGTATAATATAATCACTCATACTGTACAGCACTGTGAGGGTTCTAGTTCTCATCAACATGTATAGTATAATCACTCATACTGTACAGCACTGTGAGGGTTCTAGTTCTCATCAACATGTATAATATAATCACTCATACTGTACAGCACTGTGAGGGTTCTAGTTCTCATCAACATTATAGTATAATCACTCATACTGTACAGCACTGTGAGGGTTCTAGTTCTCATCAACATGTATAATATAATCACTCATACTGTACAGTACTGTGAGGGTTCTAGTTCTCATCAACATGTATAGTATAATCACTCATACTGTACAGTACTGTGAGGGTTCTAGTTCTCATCAACATGTATAATATAATCACTCATACTGTACAGCACTGTGAGGGTTCTAGTTCTCATCAACATGTATAATATAATCACTCATACTGTACAGCACTGTGAGGGTTCTAGTTCTCATCAACATGTATAATATAATCACTCATACTGTACAGCACTGTGAGGGTTCTAGTTCTCATCAACATGTATAATATAATCACTCATACTGTACAGTACTGTGAGGGTTCTAGTTCTCATCAACATGTATAATATAATCACTCATACTGTACAGCACTGTGAGGGTTCTAGTTCTCATCAACATGTATAATATAATCACTCATACTGTACAGTACTGTGAGGGTTCTAGTTCTCATCAACATGTATAATATAATCACTCATACTGTACAGCACTGTGAGGGTTCTAGTTCTCATCAACATGTATAATATAATCACTCATACTGTACAGCACTGTGAGGGTTCTAGTTCTCATCAACATGTATAATATAATCACTCATACTGTACAGCACTGTGAGGGTTCTAGTTCTCATCAACATGTATAATATAATCACTCATACTGTACAGTACTGTGAGGGTTCTAGTTCTCATCAACATGTATAATATAATCACTCATACTGTACAGCACTGTGAGGGTTCTAGTTCTCATCAACATGTATAATATAATCACTCATACTGTACAGCACTGTGAGGGTTCTAGTTCTCATCAACATGTATAATATAATCACTCATACTGTACAGCACTGTGAGGGTTCTAGTTCTCATCAACATGTATAATATAATCACTCATACTGTACAGCACTGTGAGGGTTCTAGTTCTCATCAACATGTATAATATAATCACTCATACTGTACAGCACTGTGAGGGTTCTAGTTCTCATCAACATGTATAATATAATCACTCATACTGTACAGCACTGTGAGGGTTCTAGTTCTCATCAACATGTATAATATAATCACTCATACTGTACAGCACTGTGAGGGTTCTAGTTCTCATCAACATGTATAATATAATCACTCATACTGTACAGTACTGTGAGGGTTCTAGTTCTCATCAACATGTATAATATAATCACTCATACTGTACAGCACTGTGAGGGTTCTAGTTCTCATCAACATGTATAGTATAATCACTCATACTGTACAGCACTGTGAGGGTTCTAGTTCTCATCAACATGTATAATATAATCACTCATACTGTACAGTACTGTGAGGGTTCTAGTTCTCATCAACATGTATAATATAATCACTCATACTGTACAGCACTGTGAGGGTTCTAGTTCTCATCAACATGTATAATATAATCACTCATACTGTACAGTACTGTGAGGGTTCTAGTTCTCATAAACATGTATAATATAATCACTCATACTGTACAGTACTGTGAGGGTTCTAGTTCTGGCAGTCTGGCACACCCTGGCAGTCTTCAGTAGCAGTGTCTCCACACCCTGCCAGTCTTCAGGAGAAGTGTCTCCACACCCTGGCAGTCTTCAGGAGAAGTGTCCCCACACCGTGCCAGTCTTCAGGAGAAGTGTCTCCACACCCTGCCAGTCTTCAGGAGAAGTGTCTCCACACCCGGCCAGTCTTCAGGAGAAGTGTCTCCACACCCTGGCAGTCTTCAGGAGAAGTGTCTCCATACCCTGCCAGTCTTCAGGAGAAGTGTCTCCACACCCTGGCAGTTTTCAGGAGAAGTGTCTCCAGACCCTGGCAGTCTTCAGGAGAAGTGTCCCCACACCCTGCCAGTCTTCAGGAGAAGTGTCTCCACACCCTGGCAGTCTTCAGGAGAAGTGTCTCCACACCCTGCCAGTCTTCAGGAGAAGTGTCTCCACACCCTGGCAGTTTTCAGGAGAAGTGACTCCACACCCTGCCAGTCTTCAGGAGAAGTGTCTCCACACCCTGGCAGTCTTCAGGAGAAGTGTCTCCACACCCTGCCAGTCTTCAGGAGAAGTGTCTCCACACCCTGGCAGTCTTCAGGAGAAGTGTCTCCACACCCTGCCAGTCTTCAGGAGAAGTGTCTCCACACCCTGCCAGTCTTCAGGAGAAGTGTCTCCACACCCTGGCAGTTTTCAGGAGAAGTGACTCCACACCCTGCCAGTCTTCAGGAGAAGTGTCTCCACACCCTGGCAGTCTTCAGGAGAAGTGTCTCCACACCCTGCCAGTCTTCAGGAGAAGTGTCTCCACACCCTGCCAGTCTTCAGGAGAAGTGTCTCCACACCCTGCCAGTCTTCAGGAGAAGTGTC
The DNA here is from genome assembly GCF_045791955.1 of Oncorhynchus clarkii lewisi. Classification (NCBI taxonomy): domain Eukaryota; kingdom Metazoa; phylum Chordata; class Actinopteri; order Salmoniformes; family Salmonidae; genus Oncorhynchus; species Oncorhynchus clarkii. The sequence continues at coordinate 60,396,050 of NC_092149.1, read as the reverse complement.
TCCACACCCCGCATTCACGGCATCCATTAAGGACATGTGGTCATGTGGATGGTGGTCATAAACCTTCCACCTCCATGCAGAGAAAAACTCCTCTATGGGGTTTAGGAAGCGGGAGTATGGAGGCAAGGAATAGTACTGACATCCTGGGATGTGCAGTAAACCAGTCTGTGACTGCAGCAGAGTGGTGGAATGCCACATTATCCCACACAACAACAAAGGTAGGGGAGTTTATTGCCCCTCTCTCCTCCGCTGGCACAAGTCGATTATGCAGGTCATCCAGAAAATAAATGAGCCTCTGTATTGTAGGGGCCAATGAGTGGTTTGTGTAACAGCACACCATCATTGGACAGTGCTGCACACATTATGTCAGCTCCTCAGGACTGGGACATCCAGGTCGAATCCAGCTTCATCCACATAGATGAATGTATGTGCAGTTTGCCTGGCTTCCATCTCCATTACTCTATAGAATACAGTAAATCCACAGTTTTACAGTACTTTACATTATGCATAGCTGTGTATGTACCCTGTTAGGTTATTGAACAGACATCTTACCTGGACATATTGATACCAGAGTTCTCTCACACGTTCACCGTTTCTCTTGAAGGGTACAGTGTACAGCTGCTTCCTCCCTATTTAATGTTTCTCTAGGACTCTGGACATTGTCGTTGTGCTGACCGTTTTCACATTCCCAAAAGTAATATTGTCTGCCAGCACTCTGTCCCAAATTGCCCGCAGTTTTATTACATTGTTGCCAATTACCATGTCAACAATGCCAATTTCCTGCGCATCTGATAATATTCTGCCTCTCCGTCCTGTGGGAGGCAACCTTTGGATCCTACTGAAAAACACAAAACAGTCAATATATTTCAAAATGTCAGTACATGTAAAAATGTGAACATACTGTATTGTACTGTAATATGTAGTTCAATTATCATTGAACGACACACATCTCACCTGTTGTTTTTCCGGAAAATCCGTACTGTTAATGCAACTGTTGAACGCTGGAGATTTGGTTGCACCCTTAAACCGGCCACTCTCAGAGAGCGACCATTGTTTACAAAATGGTCAATAATTGTGGCCCTTATCTCGTCAGAGACCACCACTCTTGGTCTTCCTCTCCTTTGTCCTCCACGCAGTCTCCCTCTCCCTGCCACTCTTCTTTCCCCACCAACCCGTCTTCCTTGATTCATGTTTCCAAACTAAATCATTCCGAAGCCGTCCTCTTTTGTGTATTTGGTAACGAGACTAAGAACAGGACACTTGGGTAGGCTTTCAGCTGAAATTACAATCAGCTGTGTTTGGAATGATGAAATATTCTGCTGAGATTTTCTATGTTTCAATCTGGTTACTGCAGAAATGCACAACATTTGCCATCACTCTGTTTTGAATGTGTTTTAACAGTTTTGGAAACAGTGTGTTAGCATTTGAAAACATATGCCGCAAATATATAGTTTTGCAGGTGGTGGAGTATGAATGAGAAAAGAGATCATGGATTTCGGAGAATGTGGTCATTGATGCATTTTGTGTGAAAGCAATGACAAATTATTCACAGTTTGGTCCACATAGACTTCTATTTCGCTGACTGTGGGAAGTTTTGACAATGTGACTTCAGTTTTGACCAATGCACTTTAACAATTGAAAAAAACTGTAATGTGCACACACACACACACACACACACACACACACACACACACACACACACACACACACACACACACACACACACACACACACACACACACTGAGTATACCAAACATTACAAACACCTTCCTAATATTGAGTTGCCCCCCCCCCCCCCCCCTTGCCCTAAGAACAGCCTAAATTCGTCGTGGAATGGACTACTAGGTGTCAAAAGCGTTCCACAGGGATGCTGGCCCAAGTTGATTCCAATGCTTCCCATACTTGTGTCAAGTTGGTTGGATGTCTTTTGGGTGGTGGACCTTGATAGACACAGGAAACTGTTGTCTCAGGTATTAAAAGGCTTACAAATCCTTATTTAACCTGCCTCCATCCCTTCATCTACACTGATTGAAGTGGATATAACAAGTGGCATCACTAAGGCATCATAGCTATCACCTGGATATTCTCTCTCTCGTCCGGCCAAACACAACAGCCTTCTCAAAAAGCCATTGAGTCATACAGAGGGATTTGACAGTCACAGGATGGTGGTGACTGGGCTAAGGCAGTATATTTTAAAAAGTATTGATACATTTGATATCCATGCAATATCCATCCCTCCATCTGTTTATCTGATGGCACCTTTCTATTCTGCCTTAGTGACGTTAGAAATAACTGTTTCCAGCTCAGTCAACCTTCAGCTACAAATCCCCCAGGAGGACCCAGTCAGTCGGTGGCTGCTCAGCGCTATCACCTATCTGTCCCCTTCCATAGTCCCCGGGGGCAGACAGACAGGACTAGACCCACTGGAGCATGATCTCTCTCTCTCTCTCGCTCTCTCTCTTTCTCTCTCTCTCTATGCGTGTGAGAGGAGACAGAAATAATGAATACTTTATAAGACACCAACACACAGAGATAGAAGGAGAGCAAGACTAAGGAAGAGAGTGATGTTTGAAACAGGAGCGAGGAGGAGGATGGAGAAAGAAGTCACAAAGAAAATCTACAGAGGAAGTACAGCAAATTTCCAAAGTACTATTCTTCACTATATTATTCTCAGTGTAATCCCATTGAAAACAAATAGAGATCAAATGCAGTAGGACAAAGATGCATAATTAGACTATCTGAAGCATTTCCACCCATGCCTTCTCATCGTGTCTTAGAGGGACACTGCTCCTACATAATTCTAGGGTCTATTGAACCATGTCCTCTCCCTCACAACCCTCGTTCCATGGACACACATGAATCCCAATAGCCCTAATGCTGAAATGCTATGACAACTCTAGTGCCACTTCCTCTCGCCCTCTCTCTCTCTCTCTCTCTCTGTCTCCCTTTCTTTCTCTCTATGTCTATCTCCCTCTCTCCATACCTGATTAAAGTTATATTCGACGCGGTTCAACTAAATATTCAGTAGTAATCATAAAGCGCATCACTATAGCCCCTGTGCTACAGGACTAACCATTCCAGGCACGAAGACTCACACGTCAGTAGACACAGGAGCTGCTTGCTTATCCCCCCCCGCGAGGGAAGGAGAGAAACAAAGGCTAGAGATGTGCTGTTAGAATCAAGAAAGACACAGACACAAGAGAATATACTGAACAAGAAAAAGGGAATGAATGAAAGAACACATCCTATAGACAGTCACAAAGTATTGACTTGACCTTCCACATGAATAGAGATCATTTGGTATGTTGCTTTGGGGACATATTTAAGGAGATGACTGTGCGTAAATCCCTCTCTCTCTCTGCTCCAGCGACAGACAGATAGACGAAGGTCTGACACACTATGTTGATAGACAGCTCGATGTACTGCTGACTACTCTGCACTATTTACACATTACAATAACATACACATGCACGCAAACACACGCACCCCTTAGAGAAGTGCGTCCTATCCCTCCTATTCCTACAGACACACCTATCGAACCACACACATGATGTGACCCACTGCTTATACAACCACATAACATCTCTATTAAGGCAGCAATACGCTGTACAATCACACGCAGTCTGCAGTAGGCTGAACATATGTCCCTGGCACACTCTGGTCTGTAAAGGACGGCAGCAGAGTGAAAAGTGAAGGGGGATCATGCATCAACGTGAAACCCTACACCAGCAATACTCAAACCAGGGCCTCAAGGTTAGCAACGCTGCTGTTTTTCTTCTTTCCCTGGAAGTAAAGACTCAATCAGTCCCTCATTAGAGGGTAAGGCTTGAAAACCAGCAATGCTACCGACCTCGAGGCCATATAACGCCCTCTTTACATATCATCTTTGAATGATAGTCAAGTGCTGCATGCGGGACATCATCCCCTTTAAATGAGGAAACTAAAGCAGCCATTTTGATGCTAACCGCTAGAGGCTTGACCTTCATCATTACACATGACTATGGGGTATGTTATCACACAATACACTTGGAAGACACAGCTCCCCCTCCATTTATATGTAAATAGATGTGCTTGCTGTGTGTGTTGTTTCATGTTTTTATGTATCACTGGTTTTAAACACTGTATGTGCGTAATGATGATAGGTATGTGTGTGTGAGCCAATACATTAGTCCACGGGAGGGAGCAGAAGTGTGTGTGTTTGTGGGTGATGACGTGAGCTAGAAAAGTGTGTGTGTCTACTGACGTGTGAGTCTTCGTGCCTGGAATGGTTAGTCGTTTAACGCAGGGCCTATAGTGATACGCTGAAGAAGAATATTCATGTTGACAAGGGTTTCATGATTACTACTGTTATTTAGTTGAGGCACGTCGAATATAACTTTAAACGGGTATGTGGATCCAGAGGAAAGAAGAGAAGACTTAGAGAGAAAGAGAAGGAGAGAAAGGGAAAGCAAGACAGAGTAGGAGAGAGAGAGAAAAAGAAAACAGAGACAGAGCGAGAGACAGAGGAAGTGGCACTGGAGTTGTCATAGCATTTCAGCATTAGGGCTATTTGAAATAATGTGTGTGGCCATGGAACGAGGGCTGTGAGGGAGGGGACATGGTTCAATAGACCCTAGAATTATGTAGGAGCAATAATATAATAATATAATAATAAGAATAGACCTGCTTGGTCCAAAGAAACACGAGCAGTGGACATTAGACCGGTTGAAATCTGTCCTTTGGTCAGGAGTCCAAATCTGAGATTTTTGGTTCCAACTGCCGTGTCCTTGTGAGACGCGTGTGGATGAATGGATGATCTCCACATGTGTATTTCCCACAGTGAAGCATGGAGGAGGAGGTGTTATGGCATGGGGCTGCTTTGCTGGTGACACCATCTGTGATTTATTTAGAATTCAAGGCATACTTAACCCGATACGCCATCCCATCTGGTTTGAGCTTAGTGGGACTATCATTTGTTTTACAACAGGACAATGAGCCAACACACCTCCAGGCTGTGTAAGGGCTATTTGACCAAGAAGGAGAGTGATGGAGTGCTGCATCAGATGACCTGGCCTCCACAATCGCCTGACCACAACCCATTTGAGATGGTTTGGGGTGAGTTGGACCGCAGAGTGAAGGAAATGCAGCCAACAAGTGATCAGCATATGTGGGAACTCCTTCAAGACTGTTGGAAAAGCTTTCCAGGTGAAGCTGGTTGAGAGAATGCCAAGATTGTGCAAAGCTGTCATCAAGGCAAGGGTGGCTATTTGAAGAATCTCAAATATACAATATATTATGATTTGTTTAACACTTATTTGGTTACTACATGTGTGTTATTTCATAGTGTTGATGTCTTCACTAGTATTGTACAATGTAGAAAATAGTAAAAATAAAGAAAAACCCTTGAATGAGTGCTCTAAAACTTTTGACCGGTAGTGTACTGAGAAAGGATCCTTTGTCAGTCTGTCACACAGTCAACTCTGTTTGTCTGTGTGGGTGTGTTTGTCTGTGTGGGTGTGTTTGTCTGTGTGGGAGGGGGTACTTGTACATTCATTTGATGTTTCTTTACATGGCCTTGAATGACTTTTCCAACTGACAATAATTCATAATTCTGAGCGTAGTTACCCTAATCAACTTCAACATTTCAATATGTCATTGCAGTAATACTAATAGACCCCTTCTTCAACACAAGTCATAATCTGCAACAAGATATCACAGTCTCATGTCATTTCTTGACGTCCTTGGACAAACATCTATTTTTGCCTAGTAACTCACTTAATTTCATCCTGATTGGTTAAGTTAAGGGTTAGGGTTTGGGATAGGGTTAAAATAAGAATAACTCTAGGGTTAAGATCAGGCAATAATTCCGATTGGTTAACAGTTCAGGCATTCATTCTGATTGGTTAAGTTAAGGATTAAGGTTTGGGATAGGGTTAAAACAGAAAAACACCTCCAGGTTAAGTTTAGCTATTAATTAAGACTGGCCTTGCTAACTCATTGTGGATGGATGGCTCAGTGGTCTAAGCAGTGAGCTCCAACTCCATAGACTGCTGGTTTAATTCCAGCTCCTGGCACTTGTTTTGAGTTGTTTTTTTTTGCCCCTAGTGAATGGTTTTGACAGCTTCTCCTGACATCATGGGGACCTGCAAAAATGCCACATTTCTACTTGAATCTGGAGTGATCTCTCTGGTCATAATATAGCCTAGTTCCCATCAATACAGATCAGCCTGTAGATATAAGATATGAGATATTTACTTATATGATGCACCAGCTGCTTGATACTGTAAAGGTTAACTAGATTTAAACTGGTATAGATTGGGGTTAGGGGGTTTCCAATCCAGTGCTCCCCTGTATTTCAACCTGGACTCAGGGGTACACGTAACATAGTAAATGTAAACCGATTTACAGTTCGAACAATATGTTACGAATTTTCAAAACGTGTGACATTCCAATTTGTTGTGACTAACATTAGCTAGGTGGTTAACACTAACGTTAGCTAGGTGGCTATCGTTAGCTAGGCTAGGGGTTAGGGGTAAGTTTAGGGTTAGGGGAAGGATTAGGTAACATGCTAAGTAGTTGCCAAAGTAGCTAAAAAGGAATGAGTATTTGCAAAGTTTCTAATTAGCTAAAATGCTAAAGTTGTCTGTGATGAGATTCAAACACGCAACCTTTGGGTTGCTAGACATTTGTGTTTTACGCCTACCCATCCACCCTGACCAACCACCTTACTTTAGTCTAATACCAAACGTAACATATCATACTAATCTGGGTGTCCCGGATATATGTTTACTATGCTACGTCTAGTCTATGAGACCAGGCTGTGTAATTCACTGCAAATGCATGTGTATTGTGTGATTGTTTAGAAAACAAAAGCAGGTCGGTTAGAATGTGTATGTCATCAGGTATATGCACTTATGTGTGTGTGCCTGTGTGCGTGTGTACATGTGTGCCTGCGTGCGTGAGTCTGTGTGCCCTATGTCTCCTTACCTAGTATAGCCAGCACAGTGTTGTCCTTCAGCACCTCCATGGACCCGGAGCAGACAAAGTAGATGGCCTGCAGGGCGTCTCCCTGGCGGATGAGGAACTCTCCCGGGGCGCAAAACGACGTCTTGATGATGAGGGACAGGGAGCGCAGACACCCCCTACTGGCCGACTCAAACAGCGGCAGCTGCAGCAGCTCCTTATTCAGGTGCATGGCGATGTCCGCCCTCAACTCATCTGGGAAGTCCTTCAACAACTAGAGAGAATGGGGGATGAGAAAGAGAGAATAAAAGATGAGAGATAGAGTTTGGACAGAGAGGATTGATAGGTGAGAGAGAAAGTTGAAGAGGTAGAATAGGGGGAAGAAAGAGAGGCAAAACAAGTTATTGAATTGAGAGAAGAATCAATACAGGAGGAATTAAATTGTTTTATTTATTAATTGAATTTTTTAAATTTTACCCCTTTTTCTCCCCAATTTCGTGGTATCCAATTGTTGTAGTAGCTACTATCTTGTCTCATCGCTACAACTCCCGTACGGGCTCGGGAGAGACGAAGGTTGAAAGTCATGCGTCCTCCGATACACAACCCAACCAAGCCGCACTGCTTCTTAACACAGCGTGCATCCTACCCGGAAGCCAGCCGCACCAATGCGTCGGAGGAAACACTGTGCACCTGACCACCTTGGTTAGCGCACACTGCGCCCGGCCCGCCACAGGAGTCGCTGGTGCGCAATGAGACAAGGACACCCCTACCGACCAAGCCCTCCCTAACCTGGGCGACGCTAGGCCAATTGTGCGTCGCCCCACGGACCTCCCGGTCGCGGCCGGTTATGACAGAGCCTGCTTAGTCCACTGTTGTTATAACCCACCTCGCTGACGTCGATGCCATTGTTAACAGACCAGGTTGTCTGGAAGCACTCCAGCATACGTTGCTCCAGGGCTTTGGGCAGGCGGTGGACCCTGATGAAGTCCTTCAGGTCCTTGGTACGGGTGTGGTAGAGGGAGCGCCGAGAGTACATCCTCTGAATGATGGCAGTCACGTTACCAAACACCACCGCATGCATCAGGGCTGGTGGCAAAGGGACAGGGAGAGGTTAGTGTGTGTGTGTTGCTGCGTGTGGAGGGGGGAAGTGGGGGTGGGGGGTGTGTAAGTGTGTGTGTGTGTGTGTGTGTGTGAGAGTGTGTGTCTGTGTGCGTGAGTGTGTCTTCAACGTAAGAATCAGTCATAGATAATACTTAATGATACAAACAGAAAATAGTTTCACATACAAGATACATATACCAGATGCACAACAATCATCTACACCAAGCCCAGGAAGATCAGACAGTAATCTGTTACAGCCATACTGTATCTACAGAAGGTATATTGCTCATGTAACAGTGTTACTTCCGTCCCTCTCCTCGCCCTAACCTGGGCTTCAACCAAGGACCCTCTCAACACATCAACAACTGCCTCCCACGAAGCATCATTACCTATCGCTCCACAAAAGCCACGGCCCTTGCAGAGCAAAGGGGAAACAACTACTTCAAGGTCTCAGAGCAAGTGACGCCACGGATCGAAATGCCACTAGCGCGCACCGCTATCTAGTTAGCCACACCGGTTACACTCACAGCGTTTAAATAGCATACCCCTGCCAAAATAGAGGTCTAATCGCACTGCCTCTCTCTCTCTCCCTTTTCTTTCTTATCTCTTTCTTTCCTGCTTATCCTTCTCTCTGTGTGTCTGATTACAGCTCTGCTCTTTCTACCACCCCCTCTTCCATCGCTCTCTCTCTCTCCACACACACACACACACGCACACACACACTTTTGTTTTACTATCCTTGTGGGGACCAAAACATTTATTCCCTTTCAAAATCATATTTTCCCTAACCCTAAGCCTAACTCTAATGCTAAACCTAAACCAAACCTTAAATCTAACTCTAACCCTAATTGTAACCCTAAGCCTAACCCCTAAGCCTAAAATAGCCTTTTTACTTGTAGGGTCTGGGGAAATGTTCCTTGTTTTACTACCCTTGTGAGGACTTCTGGTCCCCACAAGGATAGTTAAACCAAACCACACACACTGCACTGATGGCACAGAACAATTTGACTCTGCGTGATTGTGTGGGTGGTTGCTTTTGGAGGTTTGCTAGGATGGGTATGTGTGTCTCCAGTGACTGAGGTTGAGAGTGTGTGTAAGTCTGATAGAAGGGGCCACTGACAAGGGTGCTGTGACTGTGTGTACATGGATGGTTAAATATCAGAGCCAACTGAAGCAGACACATTGAAGGGGCCCATTCTAAGAACTCTCTCCTGACCGATTAGACAATCAGTGAGTTCCTCAGTCCTATGATCCTAGATGGTCATATCATTCTTATTGTGTAACAGTCTGGTTCTGGGTAGACAGGTTGTTGTTTCTCCCTGTGAGGATGAAGCTCTCTAATATTCTCCGTCTGTCTGGCACATCGCCACGGTTACCTGTAGGACTATAGCCAGCTTATCTGTATTTAAACCGTGTTTAAACTTCAACTCTCCAGGCAAAGAAGGTTAAATGTGCCTATTTTGACATGTTCCAATGAGACAATTTTGGGCAGGATGTATGAGTGTTTTGTGCTGTGTTTGTGTGCGCACACATTAAATGTGTATGGATGTGTTACTTTCAGTGTTGAGCAGTGTCTTTTTTAAGTGTATGAATCTGTGTCTGTGTTGACATTAGAGAGTGTGTTAATGTGTGGATGGCATTTCAGCTGTCAGCTGGCTGGGACAGTAATGGCACAGTGCTATGCTCTGGTGACAAGCCTGTGTGTGTGTGTGTGTGTGTCTGTCTGTCCGCCCGTCCGTCTGCCTGTCTGCCTGTCTGTCTGTGTAGCCTCCACACTTAATTACAGCACTTTAATTGCACCGAGGCTTAAGAATATACCCTCCTCCTCTTTCTCTTTACTGCCCCCCTCTTATTGAAGAAGCACCATACTGGACATCTGGAATGGGGTCAATTTGTTACACCACCCTGCCTGCGTGTTGAATGGCACCATATTTCCTATATTGTGCACCTTTGACCAGAGCCCATAGGGATGGCTGAAAGTAGTGGACTATGTGGAATAGGGTGCCATTTGGGATACATTCATAGACATTCACCACTATCAAGTTACATCATTGACAGTTGTTCCATTTGCAAGAAGCCCTGGGGAAAGCAGGTTGCTGCGAACACGTTTCTGTTTTTTCATGTAAGCTAATAATATGCAGACAGTTTCCATTTGAACCATTTATTATGAACTAGTCTACCAGGCATGAACTAAAATGAACCAACCAACTCCAAAATGCGACAAGGAGTGGGCTTGATCACTGTGATGTGGCCTCATGGGAGATGTAGTCTAAGGATCAGTGGGGAACTGTAAGGGCCTTCAGCACAAAAGGATTCATAATGATTTATATTTTTGTATTTAAATTTCATTGTAATTTCTATTTAATCTTTTCTTCAATTTAAACGACATTCTATTTAATTTCTTCAGTTTGAGTTGGAAAGGGAACGGTTAACACTGAACATAAACAAAATCCAATTAGAATTGTTCTTTGGTGGTCTCTGGGGAGAAAAATCTAGCTAGCCATTGGCTAGGCCCTCAGAAGCTAGGCGGAATGCATCTGCATTCAACTGTATTAGGGCAGAATTTTGGAGTGACAGAGAAATCAACCAATCACATTTTGCAATGGGTGGGACAGTTTTTTTCTACTTCCGCCTTCACGAAGGCCTAGACAAGTCACTGCTGAGTGCGAGCGGTATCCTAGTTTGAGTTTTTTTTTAGGGGGTAGATTAGCTGTAATATTGCAGATAGAGTTGTAGTCGGAAGTTTACATACACTTAGGTTGCAGTCATTAAAACTCGTTTTTCAACCACTCCACACATTTCTCATTAACAAACTACAGTTTTGGCAAATCGGTTAGGACATCTACTTTGTTCATGACACAAGTAACTTTTCCAACAATTGTTTACAGACATATTATTTCACTCATAATTAACTGTATCACAATTCCAGTGGGTCAGAAGTTTACATACACTAAGTTGACTGTGCCTTTAAACAGCTTGGAAAATTCCAGAAAATGATGTCATGGCTTTAGAAGCTAGGCTAATTGATAGTCTAATTGACATCACTTGAGTCAATTGGAGGTGTACCTGTGGATGTATTTCAAGGCCTACCTCCAAACTCAGTGCCTCTTTGCTTGACATCATGGGAAAATCAAAAGAAATCAGCCAAGACCTCAGAAAAACAATTGTAGACCTCCACAAGTCTGGATCATCCTTGGGAGCAATTTCCAAATGCCTGAAGGTACCACATTCATCTGTACAAACAACAGTATGCAAGTATAAACACCATGGGACCACACAACCGTCATACCGCTCCTAGAGATGAACGTATTTTGGTGCGAAAAGTGCAAATCAATCCCAGAACAACAGCAAAGGCACTTGTGAAGATGTTGGAGGAATCAGGTACAAAAGTATCTATATCCACAGTAAAACAAGTCCTATATCAAACATAACCCGAAAGATCACTCAGCAAGGAAGAAACCACTGCTCCAAAACCGCTATAAAAAAGCCAGACTACGGTTTGCAACTGCACATGGGGACAAATATCGTATTTTTATGGAGAAATGTCCTCTGGTCTGATGAAACAAAAATAGAACTGTTTGGCCAGTGACCATCACTATGTTTGGAGGAAAAAGGGGGAGGCTTGCAGGCTGAAGAACACCATCCCAACCGTGAAGCACAGGGTGGCAGCATCATGTTGTGGCGGTGCTTTGCTGCAGGAGGGACTGGTTGCACTTCACAAAATAGATGGCAAATGGGTCTTCCAAATACGAATTGAATGTTTGTAAACTTCTGACCCACTGGGAATGTGATGAAAGAAATACTATTATTATTCTGTTATTCTATTATTCTGACATTTCACATTCTTAAAATAAAGTGGTGATCCTAACTGACCTAAGACAGGGAATTTTAAATGTCAGGAATTGTGAAAAACTGAGTTTAAATGTATTTGGCTAAGATGTATGCAAACTTCCGACTTTAAACTAAACACTCTAATGTACTTGTCCTCTTGCTCAGTTGTGCACCGGGGCCTCCCACTCCTCTTTCTATTCTGGTTAGAGCCAGTTTGAGGCGGTTCTGTGAAGGGAGTAGTACACAGTGTTGTACGAGATCTTCAGTTACTTGGCAATTTCTCGCACAGAATAGCCTTCATTTCTCAGAACAAGAATAGACTGATGAGTTTCAGAAGAAAGTTCTTTGTTTCTGGACATTTTGAGCCTGTAATCGAACCCACAAATGCTCATGCTCGAGATATTCAACTAGTCTAAAGAAGGCCAGATGTATTGCTTCTTTAATCAGAACAGCAGTTTTCAGCTATTCTAACATAATTGCAAAAGGTTTTTTTAATGATCAATTAGCTAATCCAAGTTTATCATTTTAAAGGCTAACACAACGTGCCATTGGAACACAGGAGTGATGGTTTCTGATAATGGGCCTCTGTACGCCTATGTAGATATTCCATAAAAAATCTGCCGTTTCCAGCTACAATAGTCATTTACAACATTAACAATGTCTACACTGTATTTCTGATCAACTTGATGTTATTTTATTGGACAAAAATGTGCTTTTCTTTCAAAAACAAGGACATTTCTAAGTGACCCCAAACTTTTGAATGGTAGTGTACAGTATATGTCCACACTATGAAGTTGGATTAGTACTGTGAAATTGTGAAAATAATGTCAATTTCGTTTTAGTGAAATAAATGTTTGAAAAGACTGCCTGAAATTCAGCCAGCCTGTTTCGGTGGGATGGAGTTTTGGCCTGCTTGGCGTCCTCATAAGTTAATAGACCAATGACAAAGAAAAAAGTTCCAAACCAGCTAGTTTCCCTTCCCCACTCAGACCACTCCCAGACAAAAAGTCTTGCTTGAGAAATTGCTCTTTACCAAGATGCGATTTTTGTTTATTTTTGACCATTTTAAAGAAAAACATTTTTACCCAGATGTTAAAGGCTGCATTGGGCTTTTCATGTCGCCCTTCAAGGTGAACTTTAAAAGTAAAGTTTAAGATGATCATCATTTGGTGAGTGGCAGTGGCACCCGCTTGCTGTTAGGTATCTCTTTGTAAATATTGCGTTTGAAACATTGTTGCATTTAACCTTTACATCACCGGTTACTTGGTGTGCTGAACAAGATAAAATATGTTTGCAATGGGAAGTAATAGCTGTACATTTCGATTTGGAAATGCTTAATGGTTGTATTTTTGTTATTATCGCAGGGGCCTCCTGGATTATTGTAAATGGGCTGTTTTTACAGTAGGCTATGCTGTGTGTGACTGCTCTCTTTCTATTGGCCGTGTCTATGTGATTTACTAAAAGGGTTTCTCTCCTGCACGGAGCGTGTAGAATACGGTCGCTTTCCATTCAGCACCACGAGCCTTTTACCTTTGATGTGTCACTGTTGTCATCGCTAGGCTATTGGTGATAGTGATAGTGTTAGGCTACTGTAGGATGTTTAAACTGTTGTTGTTGTTGTTGCTCGTCGCATTATTCCATGCAGGGCTTGTGCGTGACAGCCCAATGCGTGGCTCAGGCCTGTAATGATTAATTCATGATGTCATCAAAAATCATTGCTACTCAAATCACATTTTAATTGTCAAATGCTTCGTAAACAACAGATGGAGACTGACAGTGAAATGCTTATTTGCGGGCCCTTCCCAACAATGCAAATAAAGAATTATAAAAAATTATAATAATAGAAAAAAAATGGTAACACAATGACAAAATACAAAATGAGCAATGATAGCTTGGCAAAATACACGGGGTAACAGTACCGAGTTGAGGTGCAAGGGTACAAGGAAATGGAGGTACATATGTACAGTGCATTCAGAAAGTATTCAGAACCCTTGACTTTTTCCACATTTAGTTTAAGTTCAATCTTATTCTAAAATGTATGAAATTGTTTTTGTTTACCTCATCAATCTACACACAATACCCCGTAATGACAAAGCAAAATCTTTTTTGGGAAAATTTTGCAAATATATTAAAAACGGAAATTTCACATTTACATAAGTACTCAGACCCTAGTACTATGTTGAAGCAAATTTGGCAGCGATTACAGCCTTGAGTCTTCTTGAGTACGACGCTACAAGCTTGGCACACCTATACTTGGGGAGATTCTCCCATTCTTCTCTGCAGATCCTCTCAAGCTCTGACTGGTTAGATGGGGAGAGTTGCTGCACAGCTATTTTCAGGTATCTCCAGAGATGATCAAATGGGTTCAAGTCCGGGCTCTGGCTGGGCCACTCAAGGACATTGTTGCGAAGCCACTCATACGTTGTCTTGGCTGTGTGCTAAGGGTCGTTGTCCTGTTGGAAGGTGAACCTTTGCCCCAGTATGAGGTCCTGAGCACTCTGGAGCAGGTTTCTTCCATTTAAGAATGATGGAGGCCACTGTGTTCTTGGGGACCTTCAATGCTGCAGAAATCTTTTGGTACCCTTCCCCAGACCTGTGCCTCGACACAATGCCTACTGACAATTCATTCGACCTCATGGCTTGGTTTTTGCTCTGACATGCACAGTCAACTGTGGGATCTTTTATAGACAGATGTGTGCATTTCCAAATCATGTCCAATGAATTTAATTTACCACAGGTAGAATCCAATCAAGTTGTTGAAACATCTCAAGGATGATCAATGGAAACAGGATGCAACTGAGCTCAATTGTGAGTCTCATAGCAAAGGGTCTGAATACTAATGTAAATAAGGTATTTCTGTTTTTATTTTTAATACATGCGCAAAAATGTCTGCAAAAAATGTTTTCACTTTTCATTATGGTGTATTGTGTGCAGATTGATGAGGAAAAAATATTTAGAATAAACAAAACAAAATGTGGAAAACGTCAAGGGGTCTGAATACTTTCCAAATGCACAGTTGAGCTCAGTTGAAGTCGGACGTTTACATACACCTTAGCCAAATACATTTAAACTCAGTTTTCACAATTCCTGACATTTAATCCTAGTAAAAAATTCCCTGTCTTAGGTCAGTTAGGATCACCACTTTATTTTAAGAATGTGACATGTTAGAATAATAGTAGAGAGAATTATTTGTTAAGTTTTTATTTCGTTCATCACATTCCCAGTGGGTCAGAAGTTTACATACACTGAATTATTATTTGGTAGCATTGCCTTTAAATTGTTTAACTTGGGTAAAATGTTTTGGGTAGCCTTCCACAAGCTTCCCACAATATGTTAGGTGAATTTTGGCCCATTCCTCCTGACAGAGCTAGTGTCACTGAGTCAGGTTTGTAGGCCTCCTTGCTCGCACACGCTTTTTCAGTTCTGTCCACAAATGTTCTATAAGATTGAGGCCAGAGCTTTGTGATGGCCACTCCAATACATTGACTTTGTTGTCCTTAAACCATTTTGACACAACTTTGAAAGCATGCTTGGGGTCATTGTCCATTTGGAAGACCCATTTGCGACCAAGCTTTAACTTCCTGACTGATGTCTTGAGATGTTGCTTCAATATATCTACATAATTATCCTTCCTCATGTTGCCATCTATTTTGTGAAGTGCACCAGTCCCTCAAGCAGCAAAGTACCCCCACAACATGATGATGCCACCCCCATGCTTCACGGTTGGGATGGTGTTCTTCAGCATGCAAGCCTCCCCCTTTTTCCTCCAAACATAACGATGGTCATTATGGCCAAACAGTTCTATTTTTGTTTCATCAGACCAGAGGACATTTCTCCAAAAAGTACGATCTTTGTCCCCTTGTGCAGTTGCAAACCGTAGTGTGGCTTTTTTAATGGCGGTTTTGGAGGAGTGGCTTCTTCCTTGCTGAGTGGCATTTCAGGTTATATTATGTGGCAGACCAGGGGTGTGCTCAAGACGTTTACATAGATCAGACATGGACAGAGTATGATTAGCTCAGTTTCAAGGGTGTTTATTAAATAATAAATCAAAAAGAAAAGAACAGGTCTCCCCCATGAGACCCTCTCCGGGATACCTTCTCCTGGGCTCCGGGTCTTCCTGTATCCTGTAGGGCACACAAACTCAACTCCCTCGGCTTAGCTCGGGTAACCGTATCCAACCATATGGAAGTCATCTCACTTCCCCTCGTCCTCTCCCTGTGTGCTGCCCTTCTGGCAGCTTTATGGGCCTTACACAGCTGGTGAGCAAGCCGCCCTTGATTACTCACCAGCTCCCAATCAGACCCAATTTGTCCTGTCCGGAGAGCCCGTCGAGACCTGGCACGTCCAGCAGATGGAGCCACCGCCTCGTGATGTAGACTCCATCTGTGACCAGGCTTCGACGAGCCTCCCCCTGGTGGCTGACCTGCTGTACGCCACCCCCCCCCCCCCCCTAGCTCTGTTGGGGAGGGGACGGTCATGAGTGCAACGTCTGTCTCCCTTCTCGATAGGACATCCGAGTTTCCATGCTTCGCCCCTGACCTGTGCACAACAGAAAAAGAGAAGCGTTGAAGGGACAAGAACCACCTGGTGACCCAATCGTTTGTGGGTACCTAGCAGGTAATACTTGAGAGTGTCTCGCGCCCACTTCACCGCTAAACACTTTCTCCACAATAGAGTATTTATTTTCCCTAGGCATCAGCTTTCGGCTGATGTACATGATGAGGTGCTCCTCCCCCTCGTGTACCTGGGACAGAACGGCCCCTAATCCCGTATCACATGCATCCGTCTGGATTATTTCACCTTTATTTAACCAGGTAGGCTAGTTGAGAACAAGTTCTCATTTGCAACTGCGACCTGACCAAGATAAAGCGTAGCAATTCGACACATACAACAACACAGAGTTACACATGGAATAAACAAAACATACAGTCAATAATACAGTAGAACAAAAGAAAACAAAAAGTCTATATACAGTGAGTGCAAATGAGGCAAGTTAAGGAAATAAATAAGCCATGGTGGCGAAGTAATTACAATATAGCAATTAAACACTGGAATGGTAGATCGGCAGAAGATGAATGTGCAGGTAGAGATACTGGGGTGCAAAGGAGCAAAATAAATAAATACCAGTATGGGGATGAGGTAGGTAGATAGATGGGCTGTTTACAGATAGGCTAAATGCAGGTGCAGTGATCTGTAAAATGCTCTGACAGCTGGTGCTTAAAGCTAGTGAGGGAGATATGAGTCTCCAGTTTCAGAGATTTTTGCAATTTGTTCCAGTCATGAGCAGCAGAGAACTGGAAGGAAGGACGACCAAAGGAGGAATTGGCTTTGGGGGTGACCAGTGAGATATACCTGCTGGAGCGTGTGCTACGAGTGGGTGCTGCTATGGTGACCAGTGAGCTGAGATAAGGCGGCGCTTTACCTAGCAGAGACTTGTAGATAACCTGTAGCCAGTGTGTTTACGATCTGTTGAACGCCGCTTCTGTCTCGTCCGTTCATGTCACTGTTTTCGGGAGGCGGGCCCTGGTTAGATCGGTGAGGGGATAAGCTATAGCCGCAAAGTTGGGGATAAACCGGCTATAGTATCCTGCCAGTCCCAGGAAGGACTTGACCTTGGTGCGTGGAACGGGCCAGTCACGCACCGCGTGAACCTTCCTCTCCTGGGGCTTGACGTTCCCCATTCCGATCAAATACCCCAGGTACCTCCTCGAACCCTAGCTTGCATTTCTTGGGGTTTGCGGTCAACCCGGATTGTCTGAGCGCGTCCAGCACTGCCTGGAGACGTGTCAGGTGCTCTTACCAATCTTGGCTGTGGATGATAATATCATCCAGATATGCCGCTGCGTACTGCTAGTGCGGTCAAAGTACTCCGTTGGAACGGGAGCACCCGGTACTGATACAACCCGTCTGGTGTCGAAAACGTTGTATTCTCCCAGGTGGAGGCTGCCTACGGTACCTGTCAATAACCTTTGGTCAGGTCAAGGGTGCTGATGTACTGGGCCTTTCCCAATCGGTCGATGAGCTCGTCCACCCTCGGCATGGGATATGCGTCGAACAAGCTGATATCGTTCACCCCCGGAAATCGTTACAGAAGCGGAGGCTACCGTCCGGTTTGGGCACCAACACGATGGGGCTGCACCATGCCCTGTGGGAATCTTCCATGACCCCCATCCTCAGCATAGCCTCCACTCCCTGTTTCACGGCCACCCTTCGGGCCTCCGGAATTTGATATGGCCTCTTTCGTACCGTTTCCCCGGGCCGGGTACGGATGTGGTGTTCAATGAGGGCGGCCCGGCTTCTCGGAGAAGACCGCCGTTTACTGATCGACGAGCTCCCTGAGCTCTTGCTTCTGGGCCGGGTCGAGGTCCTCATTGCTTGGGACCTCCACTGGTACAGTTGGCGTCCTGGGTCCCGACCATAACACGGCCAAGGCTGTCCTCTCGTGCCACTTCTTCAATAGGTTCACGTGGTAAATCTGTTGGGGTTTCCTTCTCCCCGGTTGCCGTACGCGGTAATTGACAGGTCCCAGCTTCTTGATCACCTCGTAGGGTCCGTGCCATGTTGCTAGGAACTTACTTTTGGCCGTGGGGATCAAAACGAACACCCTGTCTCCAACCAGGAATTCTCGGAGCTGGGCTCCCCGATTGTAGACCTGGGCACCGCCCGTAGGGGAATGGCCTCGGGATACCGGGTGGCATAGTCCACTATTACCAAGATGTACCTGTGTCCTCGTGCAGTCTTTACCAGGGGTCCCACTATGTCCATGGCGATGCATTCAAAGGGCACCCCGATTATTGGCAGGGGGACCAGAGGGTTTCGGAAGTGTGCTTTCGGGGCAGTGAGTTGACACTCCGGGCAGCAGCTTCCACGGCCCTCCGTTCCCGGGTCTTCTCCATTCCCAGGTGCGCCCCCAACAGGTGGGTGTGGGCCAGCTGAAGAACGGTTTCTACGTACCGTCGGGGCAGCAACAATACCTCTCGAAGTTCCCCCTGTTGCCGCGACACCTGATACAAAAGGTTATTCTTAATTTGGAAATGGGGATATCACCAGTCACTCACCCCCAGAAGTAGCTGTCCATCCACTGCGATCACTTGGGCAGCGGCAGCTTTCAAATTCGGATCCTCCCACTGGGCTGTCCCGAATTGTCCCCTCAGTTGGTCCCCCACGGGGGTCTCGACTGGCCGCTCGAAATCGAGGAGGGGGAGGCTGGTTCCCCAGGGGGTTCGGGTTCTGGTTCCTCCTCCGACTCCGGACCCGTAGAGTCAGGTTGGTTAACCGGTGGCTTCCGGGCCGCACAGGCAATGGGTCGTCCCCGCTCTCTTCTTCGGCCGGCTCGTACTTTCTTCCTAAACTCGTGCCCCAATAGGGCCGCGAACAGCGGACAATCCCGTCCCACTAGGAGAGGTACCAGCAGCTCTGGTATTGCGCCCACCATCATCTGACAGCTCCCTTGTGGCGTCACAATGTTGGTCCATACGGTGGGATACCGTTTTGTGTCACTGTGAACACAGGAAATGGACATCTCCCTACCCCGTTCGGTCTCCTGGTTTAGCAGGCACGTGGTTACGAGCGTAACCATGCTTCTGGAGTCTAATAGCGTTTCTGTGTCGTGTCCGTCAACCTTCACCGGGACCATGGTTGACTTGTGGTGCGCCCAACTTGAGGTGACATAGTTCACAGCGTGACCCACCTCGCCTCCGGGGCTAGCTGATGGCATCGAAACCTTTCAAGCCGGGCAAGTCCAGGTAATGTGCCCCCGGGCACCACACTCAAAACACCTAATTTGGTCTCCCTCTACCTGGGGTTTTCGGTGTCGGGTCGGCCCTACCCCTGCCGTCTCTCCACGGGTTTGCGGTCCTTTGGCCCTGCCAACTGTCGGTTCGGAGTACACTGCGGTGGGGCTGTCCTTCCATCCCGGCTCCCATTCAGCAGTGCCTGAGTGTTCTTCTGCGTCTCCACTGCTTCCAGGAGGCCCTCCAAGGTCTGGGGTCCACATAAACTCGCTGCCCTCTTCATGTCATGGGGTAGCGCCTGTAAGAAGCGATCCAGGACCACTTTGTTGAGGATGGAGAGGGTGGATACGTCAGTGAGGAGCCATGCTCTGGTGATGCGCAGTAGGTCACTCATCTGGGCTTGGGGGGAGGCGTCGTGTACGAACCTCCAGTCGTGGAACCGTTGAGCCCAATGGGCCAGGCTGTACCCGTATCTCCCGTTTGAGTCCGTCGTAGTTAGCTGCCTGTTCGTCGTTCAGGTCCCAATACGCCTTTTGGGCATTCCCAGTGAGGAACGGGGCCAGAAGACTTGCCTACTGCGGCCTTGGCCATCCTTCCTATGGTGCTGTCCATTCAACTATATAGAGAGATGTTTCGAGGTCATCGTCTTCCGTTAGCTTGATCAAAAACTGGTTGGGATGTGATCCAGGAGACGCTCATCCTTGCAGTTTCCTGACTTCCTCAACGAGGCGGATGTTTTGTAGTCGCTGTTCCTCCAGCGTTCGTTCCTGAACCGCCTGTTGTGCTTGTTGGGCCTGGATGAACTGAGCTATCAACTCGTCCATGCTGATACTGTGTAAACATCAACCCTGATCTGACCACGTTATCAGAGTTCCCGCATTCTCCACCACTTGTGGCAGACCAGGGGGTTTGGTCAAGACGTTTACATAGATCAGACACGGACAGAGTATGATTAGCTCAGTTTCAAGGGTGTTTATTAAAGAATAAATCAAAAAGAAAAGAACAGGTCTCCCCCATGAGACCCTCTCCGGGATACCTTCTCCTGGGCTCCAGGTCTTCATGTATCCTGTCGGGCAAACAAACTCAACTCCCTCGGCTTAGCTCGGGTAACCGTATCCAACCACATGGAAGTCACCTCACTTCCCCTCGTCCTCTCCCTGTGTGCTGCCCTTCTGGCAGCTTTATGGGCCTCGCACAGCAGGTGAGCAATCCGCCCTTGATTACTCACCAGCTCCCAATCAGCCCCAATTAGTCCTGTCCGGAGAGCCCGTCGAGACCTGGCACGTCCAGCAGATGGAGCCACCGCCTCGTGATGTAGACTTCATCTGTTACCAGGCCTCGACGAGTCTCCCCCTGGTGGCTGACCTGCTGTACGCCACAGTCGATATATGACTCGTTTGTTCGGTGGATATAGATACTTTTATACCTGTTTCCTCCAGCATCTTCACAAGGTCCTTTGCTGTTGTTCTGAGATTGATTTGCACTTTTCTCACCAAAGTACATTCATCTCTAGAAGACAGAACGCGTCTCCTTCCTGAGCGGTATTACGGCTGAGTGGTCCCATGGTGTTTATACTTGCATACTATTGTTTGTACAGATGAACGTGGTACCTTCAGGCGTTTGGAAATTGCTTCCAAGGATGACCCTGACTTGTGGAGGTCTACAATTTTTTATGTAAACTTCTGACCCACTGGAATTGTGATACAGTGAATTATACGTGAAATAATCTGTCTGTAAACAATTGTTGGAAAAATGACTTGTGTCATGCACAAAGTAGATGTCCTAACTGACTAAGAAATGTGTGGAGTGGTTGAAAAACGAGTTTTAATGTCTGTAAAATTCCGACTTCAACTGTAGGTAGGGGTAAAGTAACTAGGCAACAGGATAGATAATAGACAGGATAGCTAATAGACAGTAGCAGCAGCATATGCATTAGAGCTCGATATAATGTTGTGTGTTTTAACTGATGATGTTTCTGTTATTCGTCTTGATTTTTTAGTTTAAGTTTGACGTAATACGACTTTTTCCCCCCACTGAAGGTCCAATAGACATGGTTCTATACTGAGGCTGCATTCTCTGTTTCCTTGATAGAGCACATAGCGAGAAGCTTGAAGCACTGTAGAGGAACACCTGCCCTACTGCTGGGAGACCTGGGTGTTTGACGCTCGTGGCAAGAGAAGAAGAGATTCAAATTGAACAGAGGAGAAGACCAACACTATCCTTGCTGCTACTGTATATTCATGTCTCAGTGGGGTCCTGGCACCAGTTAATGAGTTAAGTGAATATTTAGGCCACTCCACGCTGAGAGGCTGAGAGGAGAGGCTCTCTGGGAGGGCACACACACGCCCTCGGCCCTGGCATATACTGCTCAACTCGAGGGGGGGGGGGGGGGGGGGAGTAAAGAGGGAGGGAGGAAGGGATGGAGGCAGTGAGAAAGGGATTAGGGAGGGAGTAGGGATGTCTGTGTTATACCACTCACTTATGTCATAATTACTCAATAATAGTTTGCCATTGTCATTATTGAAGAGCCACTTCTGTCGATATCGTTAGAATCTCTGGTACACTACATGATCAAAAGTATGTGGACCTGCTCAATGAATATCTCATTCCAAAACAATGGCATTACTATGTAGTTGGTCCCCCCTTTGATGATATAACAGCCTCCACTCTTCTGGGAAGGCTTTTCACTAGATGTTGGAACATTGCTGCGGGGACTTGCTTCCATTCAGCCACAAGAGCATTAGTGAGGTCGGGCACTGATGTTGGGCGTTTAGGCCTGGCTCGCAGTCGGTGTTCCAATTCATCCAAAAGGTGCTCGATGGAATTGAGGATAGGGCTCTGTGCAGGGCCAGTCAAGTTCTTCCACACCAATCTCGACAAACCATTTCTGTATGAATCTCGTTTTGTGCACAGGGGCATTGTTATCCTGAAAAAGGAAAGGGCCCCCCCCAAACTGTTGCCACAAAGTTGGAAGCACAGAATTATCTAGAATGTCATTGTATGCTGCAGCGTCAAGATTTCCCTTCACTGGAACAAAGAGCCTAACCCCAACCATGAAAAACAGCCCCAGACCATTATTTCTCCTCCACCAAACTTTACAGTTGGCACTATTCATTCGGGCAGGTAGCGTTCTCCTGGCATCCGCCAAACCCAGATTCTTCCGTTGACTGCCAGATGGTGAAGCGTGATTCATCGCTCCAGAGTCCAATGGCGGCGAGCTTTAAAACACTCCAGCCGCCGCTTGGCATTGCGCATGGTGATCTAAGGCTTTTGTGCTCGGCCATGGAAATCCATTTCATGAAGCTCCCTATGAACAGTTATTGTGCAGACGTTGCTTCCAGAGGCAGTTCGGAACTTGGTAGTGAGTGTTGCAACCGGGGACAGACGATCATTACGCGCTACGCACTTCAACACTCCGCAGGCCCATTCTTTGAGCTTGTCTACCACTTCGCGGCTGAGCCGTTGTTGCTCCTAAACATTTCCACTTCACAATAACAGCACTTACAGTTGACCAGGGCAGCTCTAGCAGGGCAGAAATTTGACGAACTGACTTGTTGG
The DNA here is from genome assembly GCF_045791955.1 of Oncorhynchus clarkii lewisi. Lineage (NCBI taxonomy): Eukaryota > Metazoa > Chordata > Actinopteri > Salmoniformes > Salmonidae > Oncorhynchus > Oncorhynchus clarkii. Next base: position 60,372,884 of record NC_092149.1, on the reverse strand, counting down.
AAAGGTGGCATCCCATGACGGTGCCACGTTGAAAGTCACTGAGCTCTTCAGTAAGGCCTTTCTACTACAAATGTTTGAATATGGAGATTGCATGGAGGTGTGCTCGATTTTATACTCTCGTCAGCAACGGGTGTGGCTCAAATAGCCAAATCCACTAATTTGAAGGGGTGTCCACATACTTTTGTATATCTAGTGTATATTTATAAACAGTATACACCAGAGAGCGATAGCAGAGGAGGCAAACATCATTAGAAGGTGGTTTCCTATCCCCTGACACCACTGAGACCTGACGTTCTCACCAACCAATAACGTCCCTGTTGTATCTCCAGGGACTCACCTCCTATGAGCATGGTGCAGATGGAGAAGATCTTCTCAGAGTCGGTGTTGGCTGAGACGTTTCCGAAGCCCACGCTGGTCAGACTGCTCAGAGCGAAGTACAGAGACGTCACGTAGGAGCTCCTCACTGATGGACCCCCACCCAGAATCCCTCCACCCTGTCCCCCACCGACCCCCACCCCACCAGCCAAGGCCCCCGCCCCAGTCCCTGTGACGTTCCACTGGCTGGAGTTCCACGAGTCCTGCCCTGCTAGCTCCAACCCGGACACGTTCCATTGGCTACTGTTGGCTGGGAAGGCGTTGACAATGGCGGGGTGCAGCAAACCAGGAGCCAAAGTAGCAAGGGGAGACAGGAAGTAAGGGGTGCCCAGACGCTTTCCCAACTCGTGGAGCCAACCTGAGAGAGGGGGGAGGGGAGGGGAGAGGGAGACAAAGAGAGGGAGAAGGAGAGGGAGGGAGGGAGGGAGGGAGAGAGAGAGAAGGAGGGGGAGAAATACAAAAGGAAAGTTACATACACATACCTAGCTGAATAACACATTGTGGACAGCCTGTCAGCGATCCACATAAACACACTCATGGGGGAAGAAACTGTAGCTTTAACCTTGTAGTTGAACTGGGCTGCCCAATGTACACAGTGCATACACACCCCACACACACACACACACACACACACACACACACACACACACACACACACACACACACACACACATACACACACACACACCCCACACACACACACACACACCCGCACGCACGCACGCATGCACGCACTCACACACACCCACACAGACACACACACATGCATGCACACACACGCACACACACACACACACTGAATCTGACCCAGTGTATAAACAAGGCGCACTAATGAATGTCTCTGGGTAGTCTCAGTGAACTGAATAAACCAATATCATTAGGAATGTTACACCTCAGCTGTTGCCTAATTAGCTTGTCATTATGCAAGCTAGCATTTCTAGGACATGTTGAGTATAATCTTTCTGATTTATGTGCCAGCGTGTGTGTAGTGTGTGTACGTGTTGGTTAGGTGTGTGAGTGTGTGTCAGTATGCAGCAGTATGTGTGTGAATACATTTGTTTATCAATGTGTTTGTGCACCCGCAGTGTGCACTGGGGTGGGTCTTTTGAATAGGGTTGCTTATATGGCTGTGCGAACATAACAAATTATGTAAGAACTTGGCAGAACTGTCTGTCAGCTTTTCTGTCCATGCACAGCCAGATACATATACTTTGCTGTCCGTGGTCCTGAACTAACTCTCTGGCAACTCCTCTTCTCTTACCTTGTCCAAGGTTCTGAACATACCCTCTCTCTCAACTGCCTCCTGCAGTCTCTCTGCCTTTGTCCATTTAACATACAGTATCTGTCCTCCTTTGCTCTGAAATAATGCTGTCCATGGTGCTGAACTCCAGGCCAGACCTCTATATAAGGCTGCTAGCAGGCTTACTCTCCTCTCTCTAAGAAACTGTATCAGAGCCAAAGCTTGATTGATTTGTGATCTGTCTGCAGGTGTATCCCAGGAGGTTACATACTGTTATTCTAGCTCTGTCTGTCAGCCTGTCAGTCACCCAGCCCACGTCTTTGATAGACGTAGCAGGAGAAGCACAGACGGTTCTACTGAAGTTGTGAATCTTTGACGTGACACTCAAAAGATAACAACCTCTCTGAGAGTTCAGTCTTCACAGCATCCAAAACAACAGGTAAGGAGAGAATGAGGGGGATGAGAAAGAGTGAAAGGACAGATGGAGAATTCTAGATGAGGTGCTGACAGAGACAAAGTTAGAAACCACACACACGAGTGCATACACATCACACTGGGTCCCATATATTCCATTTGAATAAACTGCCTGAACGCTATCTATTGTCCCCGAGAACTAAATAAAATGTGCCTTTCAAGATTCTAACATCAGCCTTTAGTCAAGTTCTCACCAGAGACGTTCTCTCCCTCTCTCTCTCTCCCTCTCTCTCTCTCTCCCTCTCTTTCCCTCTCTCTCCCTCCCTCCCCCCTCCCTCTCTAGATACTCTGTCTGTAATATAGGTTGCGTCCCAAATGGTGCCATATTCCCTATATATTGCACTACTTTTGACCAGAGACATATGGGTCCTGGTCAAAAGTGTGCACTACATAAGGAATAGGCTGACATTTGGACAAAGTCATATCCTAGTCAAGGACTTATTTGATGCAGCATTCATCTGCTTAGTAATTGCTCTTTTTGTCCTCTTAGACATTGTGAGGATCCAAGGTCTCTCATACACCCACACGAATTTCAAACACATATTCAACACAACAATGTTTACTTTTCAACAATGGCTATTCCCTTTTCCATTATACAACTCTAGAATACTATAATTGATGTGGCAGCCTCGCTCTAGCCAGTTCTTCTACCGCCCCCTCCTTCTCCCCGTCTCTCTTCTGCTCTCTATTGCCTGTATATTGCCTAGCTCAGTGGACACTCCACCACAGGGCTCTGCAGTAGTCTGCTGGATAGCTGGCCATTTGTAAGAAAGGGCAGGGTGCAGGGAGCTGAAAATCATTTGTCAGGCAGTATTGCGGCTGTGGATGCGGAAAGGAGAAGGGTGCAGAGAGATATATTGTGGCTATGCTAGCATGGAGCAGCAGGGTGCCTGTGCCTGTATGGAGAAGGGTACGGTAAGGAGGGATGGAGGCAGCAGCAAGGAGCAGGGAACTGAGTATTAGACAGTATTGTGCATCGTGGCTGTGGTTGCATCGAGGAGAAGGGTGTACGCAGGGAGCAGAGAACTGAGCATCAGCCCTGACTAAGAGCTGCTCCCATGGACTTGAATTATTGATATGTATGCAGACAAAAGGTTCTGCAGCCGTTCACAGTACAACCCTACAGTACCTGCAGACACACACAAACACACAAACACAAATGCACGCCTGTGGTCTTGCTGTTGTTGTTGTGAGCTGCTGCTGCTGTTGATGTGTTTGTCATGTTACTAGAGCCGGTCTATAAATACTGCTGATCTATAATAATAACAGATGAAAGAAAACAGGCGTATAAGATGTGAGGGTTTCTGGGTGTTTGTATAGGAAATTGAAAATATGCTATTACATTTGGTGCTTTCATGGAATGTTTTGGCAATGCTGATGGCTATGTAAGGCTCAAAAGACAATTCATGTTTGACAGTCTCCCACCTAAAGAAATATTTTTGTCTCAAATAAATGTATCAATCTCATATCACTACAGTATAATATGAAACTGGTCCAACTCGCTTTTATACTGAGCTGGGACAAGCCAAACCTCTGCCTACCCAATCAACTGTAATCATCCTAATGAATTAAAGATCAGTCTGACCTTGCATTAGCATTTGAAGGGCACCCCGCTTTTCTAAACCAACTAAATCTAACAGCTCAAGAATGGCTATGGCTACCACCAAAATCACCTCCCACAACGTACCAACTTACCCGCCAATCAAGCTTTGAATAGTACAGGCTCAATCAACTTACAGAAAATTGCAACCGGTCAGGAATGGCTGTGGGTACCCTCAAAATCAAACCCTAAACTTCAGAATACAAACTGACCCACCATTAAAGCCTTGAATAAGCATGAGCAACCAGGAAATGCCTGTGAAACCAATGACAGTCTCTGAACAAGTTGGATTCATGGCGCTTGAGTCCTGGGGCTGGGCTAAAGATATGCAGCAGGCCTGGCTGGAACACCCTGGGGTACAGGGCCTTCGGAAAGTATTCAGACCCCTTTTTCCACATTTTGTTACGTTACAGCTTTATTATAAAATGGATTAAATGAAGAAAAAATATCTGCATTCTACACACATTACAGCATAATGACAAAGTGAAAACAGGTTTCTAGAAATGTTTGCAAATGTATTAAAATTTAAAACAGAAATACCTTATTTACATGCGTATTCAGACCCTTTGCTATGAGACTCAAAATTGAGCTCAGGTGCATCATGTTTCCATTGATCTTCCTTGAGATGTTTCTACAACTTGATTGGAATCCACCTGTGGTAAATGCAATTGATTTGACATGATTTATAATGGGATCCACCTGTCTATATAATGTCCCACAGTTGACAGTGCATGTCAGAGCAAAAACCAAGCCATGAGGTCGAAGGAATTGTCCTTAGAGCTCCGAGACAGGATTAAGTTGAGACACAGATCTGGGGAAGGGTACCAAAACATTTCTGCAGCATTGAAGGTCCCCAAGAACACAGTGGCCTCCATCATTCTTAAATGGAAGAAGTTTGACACCACCAAGACTCTTCCTAGAGCTGGCTACCTGGCCAAACTGAGCATTCGGGGGAGAAGGACATGAGGGAGGTGACCAAGAACCCAATGGTCACTTGGACAGAGCTTTAGAGTTCCTCTCTGGACATGGGAGAACCTTCCAGAAGGACAACTGTCTCTGCAGCACTCCACCAATTAGGCCTTTATGGTAGAGTGGCCAGACGGAAGCAACTCCTCAGTAAAAGGCACATGACAGCCCGCTTGGAGTTTTCCCAACGGCACCTAAAGAATCTCAGACAATGAGATTCTCTGGTCTGATGAAACCAAGATTGGCCTGAATGTCAAGCGTCACGTCTGGAGGAAACCTGGCACCATCCCTACAGTGATGCATGGTGGTGGCAGCATCATGCTGTGGGGATGTTTTTCAGTGGCAGGGAGTCAGGATCGAGGCAAAGATGAACGAAGCAAAGTACAGAGAGATCCTCGATGAAAACCTGCTCCAGAGTGCTAAGGACCTCAGACTGGGGCAAAGGTTCACCTTCCAACAGGACAACGACCCTAAGCACACAGCCAAGACAACGCATGAGTGGCGTCAGGACAAGTCCCTGAACGTCCTTGAGTGGCCCAGCCAGAGCCCGGACTTGAACCCCATCTCTGGAGAGGCCTGAAAATAGCTGTGCAGCAACGCTCCCCATCCAACCTGACAGAGCTTGAGAGGATCCGCAGAGAAGAATGTGAGAAACTCCTCAAATACAGATGTGCCAAGCTTGTAACATCATACCCAAGAAGACTCAAGGCTGTAATCACTGCCAAAGATACAAAGTACTGAGTAAAGGGTCTGAATACTTATGCAAATGTGATATAAAAAAAATACAATAAAAAAAATGTCTAATCCTGTTTTTGCTTTGCCATTGTGGGGTATTGTGTGTAGATTGATGAGGGAAAAAAACTATGTGATACATTTTAGAATAAGGCTGTAACGTAACAAAATGTGGAAAAAGTCAAGGGGTCTGAATACTTTCCGAATGCACTTTATATTGGTGCTTTGGTACTGGTCCAGGACATAAAGATACTGTCAGTATCCTTTCTGGGGATCAGTGTCTCAGAGTAAGGGTGCTGCTCTAGGATCAGATTCCCCATCTTATTCATCATGATCTAAAATGAAAAACTGAACCTAGGTCAGCACTTCTACTCTGAGACACTATAAATATCGACTTCTGAGCCATTTAATATTAGGCCGTGGGTCAGACTATGGACAGGTCCAGACAGGTCCACAATGACTAATGTTAATGATGCTCTTGATTCCAGGGGCGGCTCCATAAAGTGACTGACCACTAAGGTGTATTGATCAGTCAGTTACTGTGTCTCAGGCAGGGGTTGGAACCTGGGGCCCCTAAGGCAGTAGAGCTGGCAGAGAGGACATGGTCTGGACCTGGCCAGTCGCCCACTGCCATATCTGCTACAGTTCAGAAAGTCAAAACGGATTACAGTTCACTCTCTGACTAAGACAGAGTGTGTTTGTATTTGTGAGTGTGTGTGTGTGTGTGTGTGTGTGTGTGTGTGTGTGTCTTTTTCTACCTACCCAGAGGATTTTAAGATGCAGTTTTCTATTTAGTGATGCATGTAGAATATCAAGGAGGTTTCGCCTTATTAAAATCATCTATTGTATTTATCATGAATACTATGAGGGAGACTCATCCTCCATGACAGCATAACTGCTGTTTCCTGATCAAATCTTAGGCTAAAATGATTAGACACATCCTTTTGCAACAGCCAGACGCGTTAGAAGTCCTGAATTGAATTACATCATGAATAGTCATTGTACAGAAGGTCTAGGAAGACCCATGTATGTTATTTTATTCATTAATATTATATCATTAGATATATTATACAACTGGATGCCTGTGATGCTGCATCTTGGCTAAGGCTCCCTTGACAAAACAGATGACAATCTCAATGTGCAATGCAGACATCCCGGTGTACTGACCGATGTCCCAGGAGTTGGGGCTGTTTTCGATCTCTCTGCGTCCGATGAAGTACCAGACGCAGGCCATCCAGTGGGCCAGCAGGGCGAACATGGACATGAGCAGGGTGAGGACTACAGCACTGTACTGGGAGTAGCGCTCCAGCTTCTGGAGCAGCCTCAGCAGGCGCAGCAACCGCACTGTCTTCAGCAGGTGGACCCCAAAGTACTGTAGAAACATAGATACAGGCACACATATCTCGGTTCTGAAGGTAAAGTACTGTAGAAACACATAGATACAGGCACACATATCTCGGTTCTGAAGGTAAAGTACTGTAGAAACATAGATACAGGCACACATATCTCGGTTCTGAAGGTAAAGTACTGTAGAAACATAGATACAGGCACACATATCTCGGTTCTGAAGGCAAAGTACTGTAGAAACATAGATACAGGCACACATATCTCGGTTCTGAAGGCAAAGTACTGTAGAAACATAGATACAGGCACACATATCTCGGTTCTGAAGGCAAAGTACTGTAGAAACACATAGATACAGGCACACATATCTCGGTTCTGAAGGTAAAATACTGTAGAAACATAGATACAGGCACACATATCTCGGTTCTGAAGGTAAAGTACTGTTGGATCTCTGTGGAAAAGATTGTTTGATGAAAAGTGACATCATAGGTGTCAGTTCTCCTGCAGCTGTATCCCGCAGAGCTACTTGGTTCTAGTTCTCTACGGAACTGACTGGCCCATACATCTCCATACAAGCACTAGACCAACCAAATCTATTACTTTTCAATATCCACAGTCCCACACACACCCTGACACCCACTCACCACGCTGACGTTAAAGGCATAGAGCAGGTCAAAGGGCAAAGCAGCGATGAGGTCAACAAACAGCCAGGTGGTGACGTAGTGCACACATATGGAACGGGCATCGTACACCACCTGGCCCGACGTGCTCACAAAGGTCGTCCGAAAGTTCAATGCAATATCTGCACAACGACAAGAATACATAGGATTTATTTACAATTCATTTCTTATTAACAAATGAATTCATGAATTCATGAATAGCTCAGACAAATAGCACATTTTTGATTGTTCATACTGTGTAAGTTCACTGCTATAGATACAGTATCGTGGCTTTATTGACTCACGTGGCTTTTATATTAAAAGGGTAAATTAACAATTGAGGGAAATGGTCCATAGGTGGTTTGTATAATTGAATGGCTGCAGATAGAATGTATTCAGTTAGGCTTTTTATTTGTTAAAAACAATTGAGAGAAATGGTGTATTGCATGTGGTTCATAAATAATTTGACTAGAGATGTATCGTTAACACTGCAGTTAGTGAACTTTTATGATGCCAAGCTGTCTGCTAAGGAGAGAGAGAGAGAGAGAGAGAGAGAGAGAGAGAGGGGGAGAAAGAGAGAGAGAGAGAGAGGGAGAGGGAGAGGGGGAGAGAGAGAGAGAGAGAGAGAGAGAGAGGGGGAGAGAGAGAGAGAGAGAGAGAGAGAGGGAGAGGGAGAGGGAGAGGGAGAGAGGGGGGGAGAGAGAGAGAGAGACGATGAACAGAGTGAGACAATGAACAGAGTGAGACGATGAACAGAGTTTTCCACATGGGCTGCTAATAAAATGCTTAACAAATAAGTGTTAATTACCATTAACTTTAATTTAATAAGATGACTGGATGTAATTCTCCCACAATGAATGTACTAAGTACCTGTAGGCAATAGAATTAGTGTTGGATGAAATGAATGCAAACGTCAACTCAATGAATGTCAAGGGGAGTCTGTGGAGGCTTGAGTACACACAGTGTGTTAATGTATTTGTGTAGAGGAAGGTACCCAGCCATAGGTAAATGCAGTCGACTGAGAGACATAGAATGTCATAATCATAAAGTCTTTAAATAGGGATGAGCAGCCGCTGCACCTGCCTTAACATCTGCTAATCTGTGTATGCCTCAAATAAACGTTGTTTAGATTTTTATTTGATTTCAAATAGTGTTGGAATAATGTTATAATGTAAGACTTATAGATGCAGTTGAACATGTTAAATATTATTAAAACATCCAAATAATGTGCGATTCTTTTAACCGTAATGTGAGAATAACTTTAAGTTCTATTCCTTGTCTCCTTACCTAGCATGAAGAGGATCTCCACTAGGATGTCACTCACACTGGGGGGGCTGCGGGGGGCAGAGCTCCCTTCGTCCCGCCCCCCCACCACAGTGAAACACACATTATAGGGCACCGTGACTGCCACATAGAAGGTAGCCAGCAGGATTAGCCAATCCCAGCCTGCCTTGAAGGTCCCGTAGTGGAGCAAGATGAATCGGGACTTCTGAATGGCTGCCACCTTGTACTCTGGGATGGGTGGCTTGTCCCCAAACATGTTCTGGAGGGGTGAGGAGGAAGATAGGCACGTCAAGAACTGGACTTACATACGGTACTAGTAACACAACATACTACTTCAGGTCTGAAGTTTTTCATGAGAACATGACCTAAGCAGGAACAACTCTAGGTTCTGGTTAGTTATAGTTATAGGCAATAGAATAAAAAGGAGGAGTTCTCTCTTTTGAAAACGACTGCATGTCTAAATGAACAGAAATATCAATGCAAGGCTATTTTCACCAACGTCAAGGAGAACCTGCTCAGTCAACCTTCCTCCCATCTGTACCCTTCAGTAAACCTTATTTATTGGTGTATTTCAGAAAACTCAGTTTAATCCTGGAATGAAAACTCAGCAACATGACTATCATTGTAAATCCTGTGAACTTGACCCTGGGTTTGGACTGAAGACACTTTACACTGTGGGTTGGATGGGCTTGGTCTGGAGCTACAAGGTTAATCTATTCGACATCTACATCTACGGGTTGTTCAGGATTGTCCTCAAAGCAAGCTTACTCAATGTCATTGTAGCACTCCTTGAGATGTGGTTGGACACTTAGCTGTCGAGGCAAGGTGTGTGCGTGTACAGATGTAGGATCTTAATTTGATCACTCTTTTGTTGATGAGAATTTTCCTGGACAGCAGAAAACGCATACTTGTAGTATACTCTTGGCTTAAAAAGGCTTCTAAAGTTTGTCATTTCCACTTGAAAATGTAAGACTTGATTTGCAAGTATGTATCAACCCCTACATTTATTTCATCAATTATAATCCACATAATGATTCACATTTCCTGTTGCTGCATGATTATTTTCCTGCTGTAGCAAACTGGCTCAAATTAATATCCTATATCTGTACGTGTGTGTGTTGGTGTGTGTGCAAGAGTGTGTGTGACACAGCAACTCACGTTGTTGAGTTTGATCTTGCTCTTGTCCTGTTTCTGCAGGTGTCCAGACAGGTGGTAGAGCACCGCCCGGCTGCGTCTGCGGTTGGTGTTGAAGCCTGGGGGACGGGTGACCTTGTGCACTTCCAGACCCGTTTCCTCATCTGGGGAAGGTTGTGGAATTCATGAATCATTTAATGAATTATTTTGTAGACATCTATATTTTATTTGACACATTTAACTGGTTAAACGCTGAGCGGTTGTTTTGGGCCCTTTGGGGTGTACCCCCCCAAAAATGATATATAATTTGAAAGCTACAGGCCTTTTTGGAAATCGTACTCAAATCTTACTGCTGGAAATGTCATAAGAAGTTTGAAGTTTATTCACCTGTCTGTGTGTTATTTCCAAAAAACAAACTCCGTGACTTGAAAGCCCTGATTGGTAAGGTCATTTTAAGATGATAGACTTGAAGATCCATTCAGCCATTTTGGCACAGTGACTCACTACCCAAACCAGGTGCAACTGGTTTCAAGTGGCCAAGAGATGTCATGTGATCTCCTACTGCTATCTAGTAGGTGAACTGGGAATCAGACAGAGGATATATTTACATCAATGAATAGGTAGAGACTTCAGCTTTCTCCTCATATCATTTCTGTAAAATGAGAGGTGAAGGTATGGCACATTGCACAGGCTCTGCACTTTTAAAATGGTGTTCCAATGGGAATTTGTGCATGTTTGGAGCGACACTATTACTGTAGGTAAAAGATCTGAAAATTATTATTATTATTATTTTTTTCAATTGTATTCCTGTTGGAACTGTAATTGGTGACATATTTTATCTCAAACCTTTCAAATCTCAAATTTTCCAACATGTGTACAATTGGGGGGATCCCTACCCCTCAAACAATTCTAAATAAAAATCTGTACATTTCAGTATTTTTTGCTGTATCTCAGGCTCTGTAGTAGTCACATTGTTTCTGATATCTTTTTCTGAATCCCACAGTACTTTCTTAACTTTCTAAATAGTAAGCATGCATGTGTAGGATTTATAGTTTTGAAACCAAAATGTGTTTATATTATGTGTCGTTTCGAAAATGCCACCAATGCCACCATCAGAGTTTAACATTAAGGTACATAAAAAGTTCCCTCAGCCATGTGAGCACAACAACAGACACATTCTGAAATCCAAACGTAGGAAAGGAAAGTGTTTCTATTCCCCCTTCCTTGAGTCGTAGGAAAGGAAAGTGTTTCTATTCCCCCTTCCTTGAGTCGGGTGTATCTTGGCACCACTTTTAATGAGACACCTTTACAGTGTATAGGGCCAGAGGTGAGTCTACAAGGATGTAACTGAATGACTCATCAGTAAAGATGACAGAGAGTGGGGGGATGAGGGACAGAGAGTGTTTTTTTTTACACTTCTGTCTGATTTATTATAGAGCAGACAACAATAGAGTGTGTAGGTGTGAAAACACTGCCAGGACCTTTGGGGGCCCTAAGCGAGATTTGGTGTTGGGCCCCCAACCACCTCACGGGCAAAACATTTTAGTAGCCCCCTTGTTGAAGGCGGAGAGTAAGATTTAATTTAAAGTTAATTTCCTGCAATTCTACACATTTTACCATGGGGTGTAGAGACGTTTTTGCAGTTTTAAAGCTAATTTCCTGTTAATCTACACATTTTACCATGGGGCGTAGAGACATTTTTGCAGTTTTAAAGCTCATTTCCGGTTAATCTACCCATTTTACCATGGGGCGTAGAGACATTTTTGCAGTTTTAAAGCTCATTTCCGGTTAATCTACACATTTTACCATGGGGCGCAGAGACATTTTTGCAGTTTTAAAGCTCATTTCCGGTTAATCTACACATTTTACCATGGGGCGTAGAGACATTTTTGTAGTTTTAAAGCTAATTTCCGGTTAATCTACACATTTTACCATGGGGCGCAGAGACGTTTTTGCAGTTTAAAGCTAATTTCCGGTTAATCTACACATTTTACCATGGGGCGCAGAGACATTTTTGCAGTTTTAAAGCTCATTTCCGGTTAATCTACACATTTTACCATGGGGCGCAGAGACATTTTTGCAGTTTTAAAGCTCATTTCCGGTTAATCTACACATTTTACCATGGGGTGTAGAGACATTTTTGCAGTTTTATAGCTAATTTCCTGCAATTCTAAAAACGTTGCCGAGACTTATGCTACGTTAATGATATGTGAGTGAGAGTGATCTACAAAATCAATGGGGGCTCCCTGGAGGTCAGGGCCCCTGGGCACGTACTCTGCGTGCCCAGTTGGTATTCGGCCATGATTACTACAAGTTTAGATAGCTGGCCAGACTAACTGACCATTGAGTGACTGTCAGTGACTGACATGACAAGAGAAAAACTGCTGAAGCACAATCACATTTCAAACTTGCACCTTTTGTATTCTACTATTCTAATTCTAAACAGTAAGTTGAGACCCCAACTGAGTTCCAAGCTGAAAGCGACCGCTTATGCCTGCAGCCGGCCCCTCAATCCCTCTCTCTATCCCTCCCTCCATCCTCTCTCTCTACCCCTCCCTCCATCCTATCTCTCTATCCCTCCCTCAATCCCTCTCTCTATCCCTCCCTCCATCCTATCTCTCTATCCCTCCCTCCAACCCCCTCTCTATCCCTCCCTCCATCCCTCTCTCTATCCCTCCCTCCATCCATCCTTCTCTCTATCCCTTCCTCCATCCCTCTCTCTATCCCTTCCTCCATTCCTCTCTCTATCCCTTCCTCCATTCCTCTCTCTATCCCTTCCTCCACTCTCTCTATCCCTTCCTCCATCCCTCTCTCTATCCCTTCCTCTCCCTCTATCCCTTCCTCCATCCCTCTCTCTATCCCTTCCTCCATCCCTCTCTTTATCCCTTCCTCCATTCCTCTCTCTATCCCTTCCTCCATTCCTCTCTCTATCCCTTCCTCCATCACTCTCTCTATCCCTTCCTCCATTCCTCTCTCTATCCCTTCCTCCATTCCTCTCTCTATCCCTTCCTCCATCACTCTCTCTATCCCTTCCTCCATCCCCCTCTCTAACCCTTCCTCCATTCCTCTCTCTATCCCTTCCTTCATCACTCTCTCTATCCCTTCCTCCATCCCCCTCTCTAACCATTCCTCCATCCCTCTCTCTATCCCTCCCTCAATCCCTCTCTCTACCCCTCCCTCCATCCTCTCTCTATCCCTCCCTCAATCCCTGTCTACCCCTCCCTCCATCCTATCTCTCAAACCCTCTCTCTATCCCTCCCTCCATCCTCTCTCTATCTCTCCCCCAATCCCTCTCTCTATCCCTCCCTCCATCGTCTCTCTCTATCCCTCCCTTCATCCTCTCTCTCTATCCCTCCCTCCATATTCTCTCTCTATCCCTCCCTCCAACCACCTCTCTATCCCTTCCTCCACCCCTCTCTCTATCCCTCACTCCATCAATCTCTCTATCCCTTCCTCCATCTCACTCTCTATCCCTTTCTCCACCCCTCTCTCTATCCCTCCCTCCATCACTCTCTCTATCCCTTCCTCCATTCCTCTCTCTATCCCTTCCTCCACCCCTCTCTCTAACCCTTCCTCCATCCCTCTCTTTCCCTTCCTTCCTCCATCCCTCTCTCTATCCCTTCCTCTCTCTCTATCCCTCCCTCCATCCCTCTCTCTATCCCTTCCTCTCTCTCTAACCCTTCCTCCATCCCTCTCTCTTTCCCTTCCTTCCTCCATCCCTCTCTTTATCCCTTCCTCCATCCCTCTCTCTATCCCTTCCTCCATCCCTCCCTCTATCCATTCCTCCATCCCTCTCTCTATCCCTTCCTCTCTCTCTATCCCTCCCTCCATCCCTCTCTCTATCCCTTCCTCCCTCTCTATCCCTTCCTCCATCCCTCTCTCTATCCCTTCCTCCATTCCTCTCTCTATCCATTCCTCCATCCCTCTATTTATCCCTTCCTCTCTCTCTATGCATTCTTCCATCCCCCTCTTTATCCCTTCCTCTCTCTCTATCCATTCTTCCATCCCCCTATTTATCCCTCTCTCGATCCCTTACTCTCTCTCTATCCCTTCCTCCATCCCGCTCTCTATCCATTTCTACATCCCTCTCTCTATCCTCCCTCCATCCCTCTCTCTATCCCTTCCTCTCTCTCTATCCCTCCCTCCATCCCTCTCTCTATCCCTTCCCCCCTCTCTATCCCTTCCTCCATCCCTCCCTCTCTCTATCCCTTCCCCTCTCCCTTCCCCTTCCTCCATCCCTCTCTCTAGCCCTTCCTCCATCCCTCCCTCTCTCTATCCCTTCCCCACTCTCTATCCCTCCCTCCATCCCTCTCTCTAGCCCTTCCTCATCCCTCTCCTTATCCCTTCCTCCATCCCTCTCTCTCCTCCCTTTCTTCCTCCATCCCTCCCTCTATCCCTTCCTCCATCCCTCTCTTTATCCCTCTTTCTATCCCTTCCTCCATCCCTCTCTCTATTCATTCCTCCATCCCTCCCTCCATCCCTCTCTCTATTCATTCCTCCATCCCTTCCTCCATCCCTCTCTCTATTCATTCCTCCATCCCTCTCTTTATCCATCTCTCTATCCCTTCCTCCATCCCTCTCTCTATCCCTTCCTCCATCCCTCTCTCTATCCCTTCCTCCATCCCTCTCTCTATCCCTTCCTCCATCCCTCTCTTAATCCTTTCCTCTCCCTCTATGCCTTCCTCCATCCCTCTCTCTATCCCTTCCTCCATCCCTCTCTCTATCTCTTCCTCCATCCCTCTGTTTATCCCTTCCTCTCCCTCTATCCCTTCCTCCATCCCTCTCTTTATCCCTTCCTCTCCCTCTATCCCTTCCTCCATCCCTCTCTCTATCCCTTCCTCTCCCTCTATCCCTTCCTCCATCCCTCTCTCTATCCCTTCCTCCATCCCTCTCTCTATCCCTTCCTCCATCCCTCTCTCTATCTCTTCCTCCATCCCTCTCTTTAACCTTCATCTCCCTCTATCCCTTCCTCCATCCCTCTCTCTATTCCTTTCTCCATCCCTCTCTTTAACCCTTCCTCTCCCTCTATCCCTTCCTCCATCCCTCTCTTTATCCCTTCCTCTCCCTCTATCCCTTCCTCCACCCCTCTCTTTATCCCTTCCTCTCCCTCTATCCCTTCCTCCATCCCTCTCTCTATCCCTTCCTCTCCCTCTATCCCTTCCTCCATCCCTCTCTCTGTCCCTTCCTCCATCCCTCTCTCTATCCCTTCCTCCATCCCTCTCTCTATCCCTTCCTCCATCCCTCTCTCTATCCCTTCCTCCACCCCTCTCTCTATCCCTTCCTCCATCCCTCTCTCTATCCCTTCCTCCATCCCTCTCTCTATCCCTTCCTCCATCCCTCTCTCTATCCCTTCCTCTGGGTCCTGGTTTGTGTCCTGGTTTAACCCAGGGTAACTCACCAGTCTCTGGGCCTTGCTCTGGGTCCTGGTCTAACTCAGGGTAACTCACCAGTCTCTGGGCCTTGCTCTGGGTCCTGGTCTAACCCAGGGTAACTCACCAGTCTCTGGGCCTTGCTCTGGGTCCTGGTCTAACTCAGGGTAACTCACCAGTCTCTGGGCCTTGCTCTGGGTCCTGGTCTAACTCAGGGTAACTCACCAGTCTCTGGGCCTTGCTCTGGGTCCTGGTCTAACTCAGGGTAACTCACCAGTCTCTGGGCTTTGCTCTGGGTCCTGGTTTAACCCAGGGTAACTCACCAGTCTCTGGGCCTTGCTCTGGGTCCTGGTCCTTCTTGTTGTCAGTGATGTCCTTGTGGGACACCAGAAACAGCACCACCTCTCCCTTCTCATTCTTAATGGGCACGATGTCCAGCAGACACCAGAACTGGGTACCTGGAAGAGACACAGTCAATCAGTTAAATTTTTCTAGCGGCAGATTGGTACAAAAACAGATACATGTAAGGATGATACTGATAATGATGTACACACACACACCATTTTAATACACACTCTGTCCCCCTAGCTAATCAGCTCATCTCCAGCTGTCTACAGAGACTTGAAGAGCTTCTGCCATCCCACTGCCTCCCTATAAAACCCAGTGAACATGTTGATTTCAATTGGAAATATAGAAAAGCTATTTACACTGAATGCTCTCGTCCCAATATGATACAATATCATCAAAACCCAGAAAACAACATCTCACCACCTCACTTTATGTGTAGTGTTAGTGTGTGTGCCTCACATTCTGCACCCTGAGTCCCAGAGCTCTATCAGACAGTTATTACTGATGAGACAGAGAGAGATGAATGCAGGATGTCTTTATTGCTTAAAAGCTTTTTCATTTCAGGAAGCGTAGCTCTAATTTGGTCAATTCAGGAAGTGGAATGAGTTTGGCATGAAAACAATGAAGCGAAAAAATAAACAAATATACAGCTTTATCTGAGACCGGAGAAATAGTTTGCTATTCTCTATTCAATTGACATCATCCATACTGTATTCATGTACATCCACACAGCACTTCACGCGCTCTTTCTTTGCCATACTGTATGGCGTGCTGTGCCTGGCAGTGAGAGATGTGTGGCATGCTATGTCCTCCCAGGTGTCTGGCAGGCAGGAAGGAGAGTGACAGAAGAGATAACACGTAGAGGTGTGATGTGAGAAGTGGCTGACCCAGGTCATACAGGTCTGTGAGTCGCTCTCCTCACACTGTGACACAACTACAGATCACCATTACACTTGATACACGCAACTCTCAGCCAAGGTGAAGGGTTTGACATTGTCTGAAAGCTGTGGTTAAAAACAGGTGGTGATGATGATGATGATGACAATGAAGAAGACGAAGATTCATATGATTTAATTTGACGAATCAATCTCCGCCAACTATATGAAGGAGCATGAATGTGCCGGCAGGCATTATCCAACCTGTCATGATAAGCACAACACATAGAGAATATTGAACACCACAGCGTCCAGCATGGATGAGGAGCAGGCCTGCCAGAAGCACACAGCTGTCCACACACCGACTGCATCCTCTACAGACTAAAACCACAGGGGAAAAAACGATTCTCTTTGAATCTAACACATCTGGTACCTACACTACAAGACCAACTGGCTCCCAACACATCCACGTGTACCATGATTTGATATCTCACCAAGTGAATGTGAGGATTTTTGATCAAATGCGATCAGCAACACTTAACAGCCGTCTTGAATCTGTGTCTTTGTTGATTTGAACAAGCCAAATACCCATGTCAGACCTTTCAGTGCTTCAACTGCCCGAAGAAGACAGATACCGTGGAAACACATTGCGTGCACCATAGCCAATGCATTTGTACCCAATTCATTTATTTTCTGAAGTTCTTATTTAGAGAGTATTCTCAGTTGAAGTCAGATTACACGCGACAACTTCTATACATTTTTATCTGCAAAGATTCATTATCTTGTATTTGTATATATTTCATACCACTCCGCCTGTCTGTCTGCACTGCAAATGGAACATCAAAAACAAGCTTGACAAAGTCATAAGACAGTGTGACATGGTGGTGGACATGTTGTGGCTGTACATACATGCATACGATCAGGAGAAAACAGCCTCACATTCGTAGAGAGGAATAGAGTCCTATTACTGTTATGGTTAACGGTGTGTTTTCATGGTCCCAGTTGGGTGTATGTTTAGATGAAAGCTGGATTACATCCCCAAAAATGGCAAATATGTGCAGATACAGTGTGTGCAGATACAGTGTGTGCAGATACAGTGTGTGCAGATACAGTGTGTGCACCACGTCATGGCTTTCTCTCTCGCTCGCTCTGCCGAGTGTGCATCTTGCTAGCTGTCACTCAAATGGCGAGGGGCTGACGCTCATTGTCTGAAATGAAAATTGCTATGGGGCTGGCGCACGTGTAGGGAACATGGGGCTGGCGCACGTGTAGGGAACATGGGGCTGGCGCACGTGTAGGGAACATGGGGCTGGCGCAAGTGTAGGGAACATGGGGCTGGCGCACGTGTAGGGAACATGGGGCTGGCGCACGTGTAGGGAACATGGGGCTGGCGCACGTGTAGGGATCATGGGGCTGGCGCAAGTGTAGGGAACATGGGGCTGGCGCACGTGTAGGGAACATGGGGCTGGCGCACGTGTAGGGAACATGGGGCTGGCGCACGTGTAGGGAACATGGGGCTGGCACACGTGTAGGGAACATGGGGCTGCACAGCTTCCATAAAATAGTTGCTTTCAAATTAGGAATTTCGTGGCTAATTGAGGTAAGACAGTAATTCTGCTCATAGATGATGCATGTATGAACTACACATTGAGACATCCAGCCCAAAGTGAGAGGGTTGAAAAAGATGTACTAGTCACCAAAGTTCCGGAGCATGTCTCTAATAAACCTTGAACTGTTCTGAAGGCTCAGGTTGTGTTGTGTTCATACATGGGGATAAAGGAGGGATGTGAGAACACAAGCATACACTGTCACACACATGGACACACACACACACACACACACACACACACACACACACACACACACACACACATTCTCACAAAAACTCACATACACATAAACACTTCTTCTGTTTTTTATGATCTCATCATCTTTAACTGCTTTCAGTCCCAGGCCTTGATGATGGAACTCACAAAACTTTACTAAATGTGTTTATTATTTTCTTTCCCTGCCCCAGAAGCCTGGAAAATGCAAATGTATGCATATGCAGGGCCAGTAATGCTTGGATGAACCTTTAATTGGTATTTCTTCTGTGCTTCTCTTTGTTTTAAGGCTTATATCTTCCAATAGCATCCGTCTAGCCCTCTCTCCAGCCAAGCTAGCCTTCTACCTTTCTCCTCTAAAACCACTTGGTCTTCTCTTCAATGTCAGTTTTGTCCTTCTCGTCAAATATTATCTCTCCTATGGACCAGTTCCTTGTTGCCTCTATCCGTCTCATCAATCTCTCCTACTGGGCACAGATGTCAGTTCAACATCTAATTTTGATTTAAATTCAACTAACGTGAATTCAACAAAAAATGTCACCATGTTATTGGACTGAGGTAAGAAATTGGCACAATTTTTCTATCTATCTATCTATCTATCTATCTATCTATCTATCTATCTATCTATCTATCCTACTATCTATCCTGCTCTCTCTCTCTCTCTCTCTCACACACACACACACACACACACACACACACACACAGGCCTCATTTACACCTAGCCTCTGATTCATTCTCAAGAGGCTATAATAAGCCCAGGTGGGTTACTAGGGTGTGACTGACTGTCTCTCACCTCCTTTCTTGTAGAACACCGGCTGGGTCTCTCTGTACGCATCTGAAATGGCCCCCTATTCCCTATTATTTTAGTGCACTACTTTTGACCAGAACCCTAACCAGGCCCAAAAGTAGTGCACTATATATAAAATAGGGTACCGAACGAAATCTCCCTCTTGTGGCCTCATGGGTGGCATATTCATACTGTATGTATCATAATTTTTTTTCTATATCAAACAGTTTTGTTATATTTTAGTCTTCTGTGATGTATATAAAGTGTAATATTGAGATGCAAACTCAAAATGTAATAAATATCAACTCTATATCTGTCAAAGTACAGGTGTCTTCTTTTTTTAAGCCTATAACCATGTGTGTGAGGTGTATATTTTGTTTGAAAGTAGATTTGTTTAAGACTAACAAGAAACAGTCTGTGTGACCCTGATGTAGCCCACTCCAGTAACAGGTTAAAGATGGAACATGCAGTAGAGGGAAACAGTGCCATTGGCCACCCCACCACCGTTGTTGTTGTTGTTGTTGCAGATCTGAGGAGCGTTTTGTAGCGTAGTAAAATATATATACCGTATATATTGTGCTCTTCTGTAGTGCGTCAAATGATGTCCGAGAGGAAAAAAACGTTTTCATTGCTTGCAGTAACATCTTTGTTGTTGTAATATTGCAAACGGACATCGCTGTTTCACTATTATGGATTCCGGATATAAAGGGGCAGTACAGTCTGTTCAGTTGGGATGGACTTTTTGACCCACAGCACGACACCACAATCTGATCTGATTATTCTGACCAAATAACCAGTCAAACTTTATTTGCATATGCACAGTGCATTTGGAAAGTATTCAGACCCCTTGGCTTTTTCCAAACTTTGTTACGTTACAGCCTTATTCTAAAATTGATTACATTTATTTTTTTCCCTCATCAATCTACACACAATATCCCATAATGACAAAACAAAAACAGCTTTTTAGACAATTTGGCAAATGTACAGATGTGGCAAAAAAACACACCTACTCATTCCAGGGTTTTTCTTTATTTTTACTATGTTATAAATTGGATAAATGTAAACAATAGTCAAATAAAGAAAAACCATTGAATGAGTAGGTGTGTCCAAACTTCTGACTGGCACTATATATATATATATATATATGTGATATATTTCAGTTGTATATATATATATATATATATATACAACTGAAATATCAGACCCTTTCCTCAGTACTTTGATGGAGGACCTTTGACAGTGATTACAGCCTCGAGTCTTTGTGGGTAAGACGTTACAAGCTTGGCACACCGGTATTTGGGAAGTTCCTCCCATTCTTCTCCGCATATCCTCTCAAGCTCTGTTAGGTTGGATGGGGAGCATCGCTGCACAGCGATTTTTAGGTCTCTCCAGAGATGTTAGATCGGGCTCAAGTCCGGGCTCTGGCTGGGCCTTTCAAGGACATTCAGAGAATTGTCCCGAAGCCACTTGGCTGTGTGCTTAGGGTCGTTGTCCTGTTGAAAGGTAAACCTTCGCCCCAGTCTGAGGTCCTGAGTACTCTGGAGAAGGTTTTCACCAAGGATCTCTCTGTACTTTGTTCATCTTTCCCTCGATCCTGACTATTCTGCAAGTCACTGCCGCTGAAAAACATCCCCACAGCATGATTCTGCCACCACCATGTAAGAATGGTGCCAGGATTCCTCCAGATGTGACGCTTGGGATTCAGGCCAAATATTTCAATCTTGCTTTCATCAGACCAGAGAACCTTGTTTCGCATTGTCTGAGAGTCCTTTAAGTGCCTTTTGGCAAACTCCAAGCGGGCTGTCATGTGCCTTTCACTGGAGGAGTGGCTTCTGTCTGGCCTGATTGGTGGAGTGCTGCAGA
Source organism: Oncorhynchus clarkii lewisi (assembly GCF_045791955.1). NCBI lineage: Eukaryota > Metazoa > Chordata > Actinopteri > Salmoniformes > Salmonidae > Oncorhynchus > Oncorhynchus clarkii. The sequence continues at coordinate 60,352,011 of NC_092149.1, read as the reverse complement.
GATGGTTTTCTTTCTGGAAGGTTCTCCCATCTCCACATAGGAACTCTGAATCCATTGGATTCTTGGTCACCTCCCTGACCAAGGTCCTTCTCCCCTGATTGCTCCGTATGGCCGGGCGGCCAGCTCTAGGAAGAGTCTTGGTGGTTCCAAACTTCTTCCATTTAAGAATGATGGAGGCCCTTCCGGGTGGTGCAGTGGTCTAAGGCACTGCATCGCAGTTCTAGCTGTGCCACCAGAGACTCTGGGTTTGAGCCCAGGCTCTGTCGCAGCAGGCCGCGACCGGGAGGTCCGTGGTGCGACGCACAATTGGCCTAGCGTCGTTAGGGAGGGTTTGGCCGGTAGGGATATCCTTGTCTCATTGCGCACTAGCGACTCCTGTGGCGGGCCGGGCGCAGTGCACGCTAACCAGGTCGCCAGGTGCACGGTGTTTCCTGTGACGCATTGGTGCGGCTGGCTTCCGGGTTGGATGCGCGCTGTGTTAAGAAGCAGTGCGGTTGGGTTGTGTTTTGGGAGACGCATGGCTTTCGACCTTCATCTCTCCCGAGCCCGTACGGGAGTTGTAGCGATGAGACAAGATAGTAACTACCAAGAAATTGGGGATAAAAAGGAGGTAAAAGGTCTTGGGGACCTTCAAAATCGCATATATTTTTTGGTACCCTTCCCCAGATCTGTGCCTCGACCCAATCCTGTCTCAGAGCTCAACGGAAAATTCCTTCAACCTTATGGCATGGTTTTTCCTAATCTGTCAGCTGTGTGGCTTTATATAGACAGGTGTGTGCCTTTTCAAATCATGTCCAATCAATTGAATTTACAACAGGTGGACTCCAATCAACTTGTAGAAACATCTCAAGGATGATCAATGAAAACAAGATGCACCTGAGCTCAATTTCAAGTCTCACAGCAAAGGGTCTGAATACTTCTGTATTTGCTAAAAATGTTAAACCCTATTTTCGCTTTGTCATAATGGGGTATAGTGTGTAGATTGATGAGGATGTCTTTAAAAAATATATATATTTTAAAATAAGGCTGTAACGTAAGAAAATCTGGAAAAAGTCAAGGGGTCAGAATATTTTCCGAATGCCCTGTATCCGGCTACTTTGAAGGGGTAAGCAGTGTAGGTTTTAGTACAGACTAAAGGGGTGCACATTTTCCCTGGGACCAGGATTGAGAACCACTGGTCTAGATGATCCTATCTGTCAATCAGGGCTGTGTATGTACATTACCGTTCAAAAGTTTGGGGTCACTTAGGACAGCATCCCAGAGTCGCCTCTTCACTGTTGACGTTGAGACTGGTGTTTTACGGGTACTATTTAATGAAGCTGCCAGTTGAGGACTGTTTCTCAAACTAGACACTCTAATGTACTTGTCCTCTTGCTCAGTTGTGCACCAGGGCCTCCCACTCCTCTTTCTATTTTGGTTAGAGTCAGATTGCACTGTGCTGTGAAGGGAGTAGTACACCGCGTTGTACGTGATCTTCAGTTTCTTTGAAATTTCTCGCATGGAATAGCCTTCATTTCTCAGAACAAGAATAGACGGACAAGTTTCAGGAGAATAGTTATTTGTTTCTGGCCATTTTTTGAGCCTATAATCGAACCCAGAAATGCTCATGCTCCAGATACTCAACTAGTCTAAAGAAGGTCAGTTTTATTGCTTCTTAAATCAGGACAACAGTTTTCAGCTGTGCTAACAAAGGGTTTTCTAATGATCAATTAGCCTTTTAAAATGATAAACTTGGATTAGCTAACACAACGTGCCATTGGAACACAGGAGTGATGGTTGCTGATAATGGGCCTCTGTACGCCTATGTAAATATTCAATAAAATATCTTTCTTTCTTTCAAAAACAAGGACATTCTAAGTGACCCCAAACCTTTGAACGGTAGTGTAAATATATTTACATTTGTATCAACACGCCCAAACATTCAGACTGAGCATTTCAATGGCAAAATGAAGGCTCATGGAAATAAATGATGAAAAAATGTATTTGGAAATAAACACACAAAGTGTTTTATTAGACAGTGAGGATTAAAAGACTTAAGCCCCGTTTATACCTGGTTCTAACATGGGTGTTTTTGTCCTGATCCACATTTTGATTTATGCCCACATTTGTAGGCAGGTTTAGATGATTAAAATACACATTGTGATCTGGTTGCCATCTAGAGGTAGTCAGATGCGTTCTGCCTGGGTATCTTACAAGTGTAGACGGATCTGGAAACCATTTAAACCATCATTATTCCAAATCATTGACAGGTGTGTCACCATTGACTTATGGCATCAATATGTATCTTCAAATAAATAAATACATATTATTTTAAAGGAATATCTGTCAAATAATTTGCATACATAGAGGAACCAGGATGTCTGGTCACAATGAGGACACAGTGGCCAGATAAGAGACACATTTTACTACCATGTGTAGATGCAACGGCTACAATGTGGGCACTATTATAATGTGGATAAGATCAGGACAAAGGACGCATGTTAGCAGCAGATATAAATGAGGCTTGAGTCTGTAGAACACCAGCTCAGTCTCTCTGGATGTGTCTGAAATGGCCCAGTATTCCCTATATAGTGCACTAGTTTTGACCAGAGCCCTAGGGGCACCCCCTGTCTCTGAGTCTCTCACCTCCCTTCTTGTAGAACACCAGCTCACTCTTAAATTCCCCCCTGTCGTCCAATGCCCCCTGGATCTTCGCCGTCAGCTGGTCGCTGGTCTCCGGCCCGTACAGGAAATGACATGCGCAGCTCTTCTGCATCAGTTCGGCGCGGGCGTAGCCGGTCAGCTCACAGAAGCCGTCAGAACAGTAGACGATGGGGTAGAGGGACTGTACCTGGGCGTTACCCAGGACAAAGTTACTGTCTGTAGTAGAAGGGGGAGAGAGAGGGAGGGGAGGAATAAAGGGAGGGAGGGGGAGGTCGAGGGAGAGTGGGAGAGAGAGGGAAGGAGGAAGAGGGAATGAGAGGGACAGAGAAAGAAGAGAGAGGGGTTATAAAACTAAGAAGATGACACAAGGGACATTTTGTATAGCTCTGAAATGACTAATTATCAGCTCGGCTCATTTGAGTTTCAGGTTCATTTTCATTCCAACAACTTTTCTCTTCGTATTGGGACATCACTGTGCTCCAGGAAAACCAAAAGAGAAAGAGCTGGGGCAGCAACCCATAACTTCAGACAGACTGAGAAAGAGAGACATGAGGGGATGGCCCAATGTACTGTAGACAGACATGCCAAAATGTCCTGTTCTTTCATTACAGTTTCATGTAAAAGCCAGAACAGATTTGGTTTTCTGTCACTAACAATGTCTCATGTAGGGACAAACATGCCCCAACTTGAACCTCCATTTGTTGTGTTGATGGGTCTGGTCTTTCATTGTGGAGATGCGGGAGAGGGAGTGTGTGTGTGCTTGTGTGTTTCTCTGTCTTTGTGTCTGTCTATGTGTGTGTGTGTGTGTGTGTGTGTGTGTGTGTGTGTGTGTGTGCGCGTGTGTGTTTCTCTGTCTTTGTGTCTGTCTTTGTGTGTGTGTGTGTGTGTGTGTGTGTGTGTGTGTGTGTGCGCGTGTGTGTTTCTCTGTCTTTGTGTCTGTGAGTGTGTGTGTGTGTGTCTAGTTTCACGCTCTGAATCCTGCATGCCTGTCTCTTTGGGTGTGTGTGTGTTAGGTTGAATAGTACATTTGATCTGTCCCTTCTATATTCTATTCACCTTTTCAATTGGAGCCCGCGGCAATCGAGATGGACAAATATTCCCCTTGAGTATTTATTGCTTACTGTCCGGTTATTCATATTGATCCATCAATCGCAAGGCTCCTCTGGGAGATACTTTTGTAAATATTTAATGGTGTAATGTTTCTGGAGGGGAGATTGCTGTATTCTGCTGTGTACTCTATGTGCAGATGGTAGATGGTAGATGGTAGGTGGTAGATGTTCAATTGAGGCACGCAGTTGATTTGACTGCTGTAATGATGAGTGGGAAGAACGAAGGAGGGAACTAATCAAATCACTGAGAGATGAACATAAACAGGATGTCAACACACCTGACTATGTGTGAGAAGGGGGTGTTTGTGTGGGAAGGGGGTGATGATGAATGTACTGTATGTGTATGGAGATGGAGAGAGAGAGAGAGAGACAGAGAGAGTGTGTGTGTGTGTGTGTGTGTGTGTGTGTGTGTGTGTGTGTGTGTGTGTGTGTGTGTGTGTGTGTGTGTGTGTGTGTGTGTGTGTGTGTAAGCCGGTTAGGGTTGTGTGTGTGTGTGTGTAAGCCGGTTAGGGTTGTGTGTGTGTGTGTGTGTGTAAGCCGGTTAGGGTTGTGTGTGTATGTGTGTAAGTCGGTTAGGGTTGTGTGTGTGTGTGTGTGTGTGTAAGCCGGTTAGGGTTGTGTGTGTGTGTGTGTGTGTGTGTGTGTGTGTGTGTGTGTGTGTGTGTGTGTGTAAGTCGGTTAGGGTTGTGTGTGTGTGTGTGTATGTGTGTAAGCCGGTTAGGATTGTGTGTGTGTGTGTGTGTGTGTGTGTAAGCCGGTTAGGGTGTGTGTGTGTGTGTGTGTGTGTGTGTGTGTGTGTGTGTGTGTGTGTGTGTGTGTGTGTGTGTGTGTGTACGCCGGTTAGGGTTGTGTGTGTGTGTGTGTGTGTGTGTGTGTGTGTGTGTGTGTGTGTGTGTGTGTGTGTAAGCCGGTTAGGGTTGTGTGGTCTCCTCATATCTCCCAGTGTGCGTCCAAAATGGCACCCCAAGAGTGCACTGCTTTTGACATATAGGGGAGGGGAAAAGCAGTGCACTATAAAGATCATAGGGTGCCATTTGGGCTCAGTGTGGTTGGAGCATTAGGCCTGTATGGGCTGGCTGGGCTAGACCTCCCTGGGGGCACGCTGAACACTCACAGCCTCTGGAGTACAGCCAGATGGCCCTCAATGATTTAGCCAGCACAGTGCAACACTGATCATGCAACAGGTGTGTACATGGGAGAGAGAAACTGTGTGTGTACACATGTGAGTGTGTAGGTTAAAGTTGAACAGACAGTGTTTTAATAACTTTGCAGGTATGAAACAAACATACAATCATAACATCAGTCAAAAACATAAAATTATCAGTTTATGCTACAAAAGCAACTATATAAGAGGTTTTAAAAATAGGTTCTATTTGATTCAACGTTCCATGAAGTAAAGTAAGGCATTGTTGGGAGAATAGATGGATGCAGTTCAATGCATAATTAATATAATCCACCAATACATTTCTTGGTAGTCCAAAGAATATTGCTATTAGGTTGTAAATCAGATGGCCTAGTGCATTGATTGCTGCCTCCATTCGAGATGCACTGTTTCAGTTTCAATGACTCATTTTTAATGACTCATCAATATTTTGGGCAAAAACTGACTAATGTAACTAAGGCTGGAAATGTCAATACAATCAAACTAGCAAGGGCAATGATCAGATCACAAGTCAGGTGTAATGTAGTTAATAGTCTATTTATGTTGGAGGCTAAAAACATGGAGCCTAACGTTAGCCACCTAGCTAGCTGCTAGAAGGATGTCATTTCATTGGATGCATGGGTGAGTGACTGACTTTTCCTCTTCATGTTTTTGCTGGCTCTACATAGCTAGAGATGCAGGTGTTATTTGGTTAGCTAGCAAGAACTTGAATGATTGCTGTCCAGTTAGCATATCGCTTGCGTTCGTAAATTCACTCTGGCTATCCACTCCGATTTCAGAGCACTCTCATCTGAGTATGCCAGAGCGCAGAAAAACGGATGAATTTACTAACGTGCAACACCTGCTGAATATGACCGGTTTCAGTAAACGTAGGCAAAAAAAGTCATAGTTAATCACGAACGCTCTAACATGTAAACAGCATAACCAGCTCTACTACGGCGAGTAAAATGGTCAGAGTGAGTTGTTCTCTCATTTGCATCTGGAAGTAGCTAGCTAGCAAACTAGCCAAATTTAGCCAGTTTGCTTGAGTGCTTGGTTGGGACAAGCATGCATTGGCAGGCAAGCTGCAGAAGGACGTTTATCAGTGCAATTTTGACGGCTTACTAGCTGAAAAGGTTTGAAAGGGTTTATCTAATGTTTCTTCGTTAGATTTTTAGCTCATCTTGCTCTGGCTAGCATTAGTTGTTGATGTTGATGTGCATAACTGTGGGAGAGAGAGCCTACCTTTTCAGGGTTGTTTGATCAATAGAACTACCGTGGTGTTTACATATTTGCAGAAATACATTCAGGTGTATTTTGTGGCTTTTAGCAAATGTGTTCTAAAGTCACAACTGCCTGTAAACACACAGTCCAGTTCAAAGTGAAGGATGGCCGGCCCGTATAAAGGCCATCATTCCCAAACTTTCTAAGAATTTATGAAAATGTGAAAATGACCATATTTAAGTGCTTGCTTATCAGACCATGTTTTAAAATGTGTAATTCTCTCTGGAGGTGTATATGAACAGAATTTAATAAGATTTCATCTTGCTAAAATGCTGTCAGTTCCACTTTAAGTACTGTTCAAGAGATCAGCCCACTCATCAGTCAATGAGGAAATCCATTGCATTCTCTTAATCACTCTCTTAATCGTTTCCTGGCAAGTGGCCAATTCTCTTCTCACTTCCTTGAAAGCTCATTTAACATCTCCTGCTGGTTCAATTCTTCTGGTTCAATTCACTGATTGATGGATAACTGCACAGGAATCAGCTACCTGAGTTTATTGCGAAACAATATATTGCCTTCTTCCTGTGGGTCCACAGGATACTATGCTACGCTAACAATAATGGCAACTAGGAGAGACCAAAGATGATCTATTATATTGACAAGATAGCCGAGTGACCGTTTTAAGAATGGAAATGCATGTCCTCAATGACTGAAGGCAGGCGAGATCAGGTGGGCGGTAAATCCTCTCGCTTTGCTTCTTTATCTCTGGAGAGACATGGGAATGTGTGTGGCCACTCTCTTTCATAACGTGTTTAACAGCAAATTCACATCAAAACAGCTCACACGGCACTTTGAGACGGTCGAGTAAAAATTTAGACATTGGTTTCTTTATAAACAATCAGCCTCTACTTGTTTACTTTGATTACTTTTTGCTTCTTGCTAGCCGTTGCCTGGATACAGTTCCCATATTAAAAAGCCAGACCTGCTGATTGCATTGATCAGAGTCCAGATCTCTCTTTTTTTCTCCTGATTTTCTTTCTTTCTGATGCCTCCCCCCTTTCTATCTTTGTCTATTTTTATCTTCCTCTATCGCTGTTTCTCTCCCACCCTCTTTCTCTTCCTCTCTCCCACCCACTTTCTCTTCCTCTCTCTCTCTCTCCCTCCCTCCCTCCACCCCCTCTCCCTCTGTCTCTTCATCTCTCTCATTCTCTCTACCTCTCCCCCACTCACTCTCTACCTCTCCCCCCATCTCTCCTTCTCCTCATTATAGACACCTTAGTGTGATAGCGGTTCAGACATGTGATAGCGGTTCAGACATATACTGGAGTAATGAATGTCTCTAACATTCCCTGTGATACCGCTCACTGCTCTGCCCTCTTTTTCCTTATAATATTATTTTCATGAGGGTCTTGTCTCTTACTGTCAGTTCTGAGGGACATGGGAGTTGAGTCACTGTGTGACTGTCCCTGTTCACTATGCAGAGTCCAAATGAAGGACAATAGTTCAGTTGTCCAGCTATGCCAGAGACTCTGAGCCACTCTTGATGAAACCCATGTTTGTTGGGTTTCATCCCTACTTTGCAACTTGCCTGTACATTCCAAATCAAAGAACCTGTATCTTGTTATTTGTCAGAGCTCTCTTTGCTCTTTGATATAAAGATTGGAGTAGAAGGCCGTTACAATGTCAATGAGAAAAGCCACCACCCCCAATCTCATCAAATTGTCAATTGAGCGATCCACTTGTGCTCTGGGCAACAGTTGACTGAATGAATGAATACGTATGAACAGTAGCACCAGTGCAGTGAGGCTCTAAGGCTCCTGGCAACAGCCCCCTTAGTATTGTCCAGGCTCTGAAATCAAAGCACTGTACTTCAGATGGTGACAAGTGAGAAATTAGGTTTTTAAAATGGCAATTGAAAGGTTGTCACGAGAAACAACAAGGTGGAAATCCACAGGGTATTTGTGTGTGTGGGGGGGGGGGGGGATTATTTGTGTGTGTGTGTGTGTGTGTGTGTGTGCCTGTATGTGTCCTACATTGATAAGTAGGTCTACGTGTTAATAATAAACAAATTGAAACACCCCTAGCTAGTTTAGTCTAGACATTAATAATCAGTGTTGGGACAGTGACCCGTGAAGGCCGTGCAAGATTTAATCAAAATTGGCAAATAAATGAAATAACAGTTTTGAAGCATCCACTTTGCTGCTGCTGGTACAAGCCTGCCCAGAGTTATATATAACCCGTGGAATGTTAATCACAACTTAGTTCTCAAAGACTGCATGAAATATGTATTCAATACATGGACTGTATGACCCAGGCCCCTTTTTTACACATGATATGACTTTTTATCTAACGCTTTGTCACGGACCATTTGATGCAACAGAGGGGGGAACCCGTGTGGCTGTCTGAACTGCTTGGGAAGCAGATTTGGTTTTATTTATTTACACTGAACAAAAATATCAAGGCAACATGTAAAGTGCTGGTCCCATTTTTCATATGCACAAAAAGCTTATTTCTTTCAAATTCTGTGCAAACATTTGTTTAAATCCCTGTTAGTGAGCATTTCTCCTTCGCCAAGATAATCCATTCACCTGACAGGTGTGGCATATCAAGAAGCTGATTAAACAGCATGATCATTACACAGGTGCACCTTCTGCTGGGGACAATTAAAGGCCACTCTAAAATAAGCAGTTTTATCATACAACACAATGCCAGATTGCCCAAGGAGTATTTCTGTCTGTACTAAAGCCATTTTGTGGGGAAAAACTCATTCTGATTGGCTGGGCCTGGCTTCACCACTGCCCAGTCATGTGAAATCCATAGATTAGGGCCTAATGAATTTATTTCAATTGACTGATTTCCTTATATGAACTGTAACTCTTTGAAATTGCAGTATGTTGCGTTCATATTTTTGTTCAGTATGCTTTCATAACCGAGTCTTTGGGCCTGCATTACGGACGTGTGCACACAGAGACACTTGAGGGCTATGTAACATGAAGACACTGGCTCCTCTCTCTCTCTCTGTTAATCAAGTAGTCATAGAAATGTAGTCAGCGTGACAGCAAGTGGTAGCGGAGAGGCATGGTGAAGTGCTGTTGACTCACTCTCCAAAGACAACCCTCTCCTGCAGTCACTCAGAATCCAGATCTCTGATCTCCTCAGCATAGCCTATATAACATGACTCTGTTTGCAGATGTATGCTTCTGCAGTGAACCTTTATTTAACTTTATTTAGCAAGTCAGTTAAGAAGAAATTCTTGGCCTGCCCCGGCCAAACCCTAACGACGCTGGGCCAATTGTGTGCCGCCCTATGGGACTCCCAATCACAGCCGGTTGTGATACAGCCCGGGATCGAACCAGGGTCTGTAGTGACACCTCTAGAAGTGAGATGCAGTGCCTCAGAGCACTGCGCCACTCGGGAGCCCATGCCCATGCATGTGCCTGTGTGCTATGGCGTGCTACATGACTGAAATTATAATCAGACACTAGATATTAGCATTCTCCTTCAGTTTGAGAGCCTCTAGACAGTGTCCAGTATACATGGGTATGGTGACAGTGCCCCCAGTGGCCAGGAAGTTTAATAGCAGGGTCTCTCTTTCTGCACATCTCAATGATGTTGTTTTGTGTTCCATGTCAAACCCACAAGTAAAAAGTCTGAGAGGTCTAGTCTGTAGTCTCTGTTTGATTTGCTAGGTTGGCTGTGTGAACATTGATGGAAGTCACACAGACCAGGTTACACAGGTTCACTAATTAGTCCCTGGTTAAATGACAAGGATGGAAAACTAGATCAGCGTCCTGAACGTGGAACGAGAGGGCTTAGTTTGTTGTTTTGAACATTTCAAAACAAGTGTTTTCCTGACGGAGTTTAATTCAAATAATCTACCTGTTGAAATTGGAGCCTGTGACGCGTGGCCTCAGATGCTGGAACCGCTACTATCTCTCCTAGGATCTTACAAACCAAAAGTCTGAAGCTGCTTGGTCTGCTAGCATCACTGCTATCAAGCTAGTTATGCTTCCTTGACAGCTTGAACACAGCCCACAACGCAGTTAGCCCTTGTGGCTGGGACTGCGGATGGTCCCAGGCTTGTGGCTGTTTAAATCCCTGCTTTTGCTGTTTTCCATCTGCCCTGCGACTTGTCCTAGGGCTTGAACTGCATAGAGTACCAGCGTTAGCCTACGCTGCTCCCATGCCACCCAAAGCCAATGGAGAGAACAGCGTTTCTCTATCACAGGTGAGTAATCTTTTAAATCCACAAATATGTGCGTACAGGCAGTTATTACAGCAACAGGAAAAGAGCTTAACGAGCTTTGTCCAAATAACGGTGGATTTAATGAACAAAATAATGAACGAGCTGACCAGTGAGGTTCAAGACCTTAAGAACAGTTTGCAGTTCTACCAGGGAGAGGTGGATGTCCTGAAAGAGGATTGCAGCAAGATGACAACAAACTGTAAGTCCACAAGAGATGACATCAGCACAGTCTGTGAATCATTATTAACAAAGACTGGGAAAACAGACTATCTAGAGGGACAGTCCAGACCGAATAACATTGTTGTGGATGGCATGCCAGAGCCTCCACATAACAACTGGACGGAGTCTGATGAGAAAGTGAGAATAACTATCAGTGAAAAGCTGCAGATGGATCATAGGAAGATTGAGGTGGAGCGCTCCCACGGACTGGAAAACCTGTAACCAGCTCAGGTGACAGACCCAGGCCGATAGTGGTCAAGTTCCTAAGGTTCAAGGACAAGATGGCTGTTCTGGAGAGAGTCCAAGACCTTGAGAGGAATCGACACACTACTCGGAAGCTGTGTGCCAGAGGCGGAAAGAACTTATCCCAGCCATGAAAGCTGCCAGAGAGCGTGGGGACATTGCTTACATCCACTACGACAGGCTAATTGTCCATCCTCCGTCCCAAACGCCTGGGTGTAGTAAAAGAGCCAAGCTTCTGGGTCAGTAGCTTCAGCCCCAAATCTCACACACACACACACACACACACACACACACACACACACACACACACACACACACACACACACACACACACACACACACACACACACACACACACAGCAACTGGCACTCAGTGCCTGATTGACTATTAGCTGAACAAGGTTCTTTACATGCTGATTTATTGTAATATTTTTATATTATGTCTATCTCCGATAAGATACCCAGGAAATTACCCAAAAAATAGCCGTTGTGGTTGCATGCTCATCTGCCTAATCTAAAGCCTATTATTTTGGGGTGTATGTGTGCAATGCTTGATAATGTGTGTGATGTTAAGAGAGATCTATTTTCTAAGTGGCCTGAAAATAGACTGGTTTTCATGTAGCTGTCTGCTCAAGAGGAAGCTGCTTACTGAAACCAGTGCCTGTAATCTGGTTCAGGTTATGAATCAACCTATAAGGGTCTTCACAAACAGTACAGGAACTATATCATCCACATGTATTGATCACATTTTTAACAATACTGCAGAACTCTGTTCTAAAGCTGTATCCGTACCTATTGGATGTACTGACCATAATGTAGTGGCCATATCTAGAAAAGCCAAAGTTCCAAATGCTGGGCCTAAAATCGTGTATAAGAGACCATACAAAATGTTTTGTACTGATTCCTATGTTGAAGATAGAAAAATATGTGTTGGTCTCATTTGTGTAATGAGGAGCATCTCCATTCCCTAAGTTCTAGATGAATCTGTTGAACAAGTTGAGACCTAATTACATGGCGTTACCTTAGATTGTAAACTGTCATGGTCAAAGCATATAGATTCAATGGTTGTAAAGACGGGGAGAAGTATGTCTGTAATAAAAAAAGATGCTCTGCTTTTTGACACCACACTCCACAAAGCCAGTCCTGCAGGCTCTAGTTTTATCTTATCTTGATTATTGCCCAGTCATATGGTCAAGCGCTGCAAAGAAGGATCTTGTTAAGCTGCAGCTGGTCCAGAACAGAGCGGCGCGTTTTGGTCTTCATTGTAATCAGAGGGCTAATATTAATACTATGCATACCAGTCTCTAAAAACAAATAAAACAACAACTCACAGCACAACGCCTCTCCCCCGTGTGACCTACTTGTTGTGTGTCTGTATTGACATGTACAGTACCAGTCAAAAGTTTGGACACATCTACTATAGTCATTCAAGGGTTTTTCTTTATTTCTACTATTTTCTATAATGTAGAATAATAGTGAAGACATCAAAACTATGAAATAACATATGGAATCATGTAGTAACCAAAAAAGTGTTAAACAAATCAAAATATATTTTGTTTTTTAGGTTCTTCAAAGTAGCCACCCTTTGCCTTGATGACAGCTGTGCACATTCTTGGCATTCTCTCAAACAGTTTTGCCTGGAATGCTTTTCCATCAGTCTTGAAGGAGTTCCCACATATGCTGAGCACTTGTTGGCTGCTTTTCCTTCACTCTGCGGTCCAACTCATCCAAAACCATCTCAATTGGGTTGAGGTCGGGAGATTGTGGAGGCCAGGTCATCTGATGCTGCACTTCATCACTCTCCTTCTTGGTCAAACAGCCCTTACACAGTCTGGAGGTGTGTTGGGTCATTGTCTTGTTGAAAAACAAATGATAGTCCCACTAACCGCAAACCAGTTGTGATGGCGTATCACTGCAGAATGCTGTGGTAGCCATGCTGGTTAAGTGAGCCTTGAATTCTAAATAAATCACTGACGGTGTCATCAGCAAAGCACCCCCACACCATCACACCTCCTCCTCCATGCTTCACGGTGGGAACCACACATGCAGAGATCAACTGTTCACTTACTCTTCATCTCTCAAAGACACAGAGGTTGGAACACATTTCCACCAGTCTAATGTCCATTACTTGTGTTTCTTGGCCCAAACAAGTCTCTTAATCGATTGATGTCCTTTAGTAGTGGTTTCTTTGCAGCAATTCAACCATGAAGGCCTGATTCACAGTCTCCTCTGAACAGTTGATGTTGAGATGTGTCTGTTACTTGAACTCTGTGAAGCATTTATTTGGCCTGCAATTTCTGTGGCTGGTAACATTAATGAACTTATCCTCTGCAGCAGAGGTAACTCTGGGTCTTCCATTCCTGTGGCGGTCCTCATGAGAGCCAGTTTCATCATAGCGCTTGATGGTTTTTGCGACTGCACTTGAAGAAACTTTCAAAGTTCTTGAAATGTTCCGTATTGACTGACCTTCATGTCTTAAAGTAATTATGGACTGTCATTTCTCTTGCTTATTTGAGCTGTTGCGTTCCTCTGTATTCACTGTGTGCAGAATGTGATTGTGCGTAGGGAAATATGATATGAGCCGTGTGTGTATGTGTGTGTGTCTGTGTGTGTGTCTGTGTGTATGTCTGTGTGTGTGTATGTGTGTGTGTGTGTGTGTGTGTGTGTATGTGTGTGTGTATGGCTAATGCCTGTTGCAGGACTGGCTAGTTATCTGGTTTGCCTGGTAATAGAAGTGCCTTTGAAGGATCTCTCTGCAGCAGTTTTGAAAGCAAGGGGAAGGGTTGTTTGAACATGGAGAGTGCATCTTTCTTACACACACACACACACACAGACACACACACACACAGACACACACACACACACACACACACACACACACACACACACACACACACACACACACACACACACACACACACACACACACACACACACACACACACACACACACACACACACACACACACACACACACACACACACACCTCATGGGTGAGTCTGCTACGGTGCTAAATGTCAGTATGTTTGTGCTTGTGTGTGAGAGAGAGGGAATTCATGCAGATATGTAGTGTCATCCAACAGTATTCAATGCAACGTCCCTAAACCATGGGCATCTGCTTTGAAAACCAAAACAACATTCACTGCCACCACAGAATGTGGCCTTTTTCAGTTTGAAGCTTGTTAAAAAAAATAGAAATATGTGTAAAACTGGGGTTTGGACATTAGACAGCAAGCAATTTCTCAGCACTGAGCGGCTGGTGAGTGCAGGGCGGGTGTGGGTTTGGCAGTCTTATTACCAAGCTGGCTGGCCTGAGCTGCTGTGTGTGTGTTGCGTGTGTGTGTATGTTCATGCGTCCGTGTGCGTGTGTCTGCTCACAAGAGAAGGGACCGAGTCTCCCACCACACAACACTGACTGCAGGGCACAAAGGGCAGGGGGAGCAAGGCTCCAAAAGACTAACAAGGAACAAAAGAGGGGGGAGGGGCATGTACGTGCTTGTGTGCGTGCATGCTTACCCGCATCAAAGACGAGAGAGAGGAAGTGGAAAAGAGAGAAAGTCAGACAGATAAAGGCAGTGAGAATGAAAGAAATAGACAAAAGGAGACTTAAGAGAATTACAGAACTACAATAGAGTTAGACTACATTGGGAAATAAAAGCCAAGGTGTACTAGACATGAAATTGGTTGGAATCTCCAGCTCTGGCCCTGTGCTGTCAAGGTGACAATTAATTCCTGACTGGGTGCTACAGAGGCCAGGGCTAAAAACAATACTTTTTTCCAAAATAGATCAGCATAGAATGCAATTACTGTGCCAATTATCCCTCTGCCATAAAACACTACAACCCTTCAATCAGTGTGTGTGTGTGTGTCTGTCTGTGTCTGCCACCAATTACCACCACCTGAAGACTCCAGCTCCAACCCAACACACTGCCAGTCAGTCAGTCTCTCTGTGTGGGGCAGGGATGAATATAGATCTGCTGCCAGAGGAATGAGAACAGGACACTGTGTGCTTGCTTGCTTTTTTCAGACTAGGATCATGCATAAGGAATCAAATCAATAAGACACATCTAACAATGAGGAGATTTGCACAACACAAAAATAATATAAGCGGTGTGCCTCGTTTGACTTCAAATCAAACCCATTCTGAAAGTTTTGTAAAAATGTGATATCTGCCCAGGTTGAATCCTGGCCTTGGATTCTATTGGGAGAGGCTCCTTGGGTTCATTCTGAGAACAACACAAAGAAGGAGTGAGAGGACTGAAGAGAGAGAGAGAAAGGGCGTTGGAGTGTGTGAGAAAAGAGAAGAGGGCGGAGAGAGACTCTTCACAGAAGGACAGACTATTCTCTCCTCTGGGACATGCTGTGGAGTGCCTCTCTTCGATTCTTCTCTCGTTTATAGAATGAACACACACTAATGCCTTCTGAGAGACTGTCTTTCTCCTCTACAGAAAGAACTGAGGAGGTACTTGAAAGGTGTGTGAAAGGCATGTCAACTCCACAGAGGTTCCTATCAACGTTAAAGCCAGGTCAAACGGGTTGAGAGAGCTGAAGTGCACTTCAGAAACTAAGATAATTCATAATTTTCTTTACGGCATCTTCTTCAGATTCAATAACAAGATTAATATCAAGTGTGAGTCACTATAAGTGGTCAGTAAGGGGTGAACTAACAAGAAGCTGGGTGATGCACAGTAGCCATTTTGCACCTGATTGCCCATCACTTGCCTGTCAGTCGTTGCTTTTAAAGTTCAGGCTGTGTTTTGCATGTCTGTTCTGCAGCGCTTATGCTGGTATTGTCAACTCTACTGTGATATGCACAAGTAATATGGGGTTACACTAAGGTCTTACAGACCACAATCACCACTATTCCTTCCATTCTGATAGAAGAGAGGTCATAGCAGAGTTACTCACTTGCTTCTGGCTAGTGTTGTTCCACACATCACTTTTTTCTGAGTGAAGGCTGAGTTAATGGAGACAAATAAGCCTTTTCTCTTCCTCTCCCTCCTCTTTCTCCTCTCCCTCCTCTCCGATCTGCACTCTCTTTCTCTAAACTGAAAGTGGCTGGGTCCCACTCAGACATCACATAGGATCAGACGGGGTGAGAGATGTTGATCACAACAAAGAGAGAAAGGAACCGAGAATTGAAGAAAAGGAAAGTGAGTCTTTTAGGAATGAAACACAGCCAGTTGTCTCTTCCTCTAATTCAGACTAGTGTGAGTAGTTTCTTCCTTTCTAAGACAGACTGGTGTGAGTAGTCTCTTCCTCTCTAATTCAGACTGGTGTGAGTAGTCTCTTCCTCTCTAATTCAGACTGGTGTGAGTAGTTTCTTCCTTTCTAAGACAGACTGGTGTGAGTAGTCTCTTCCTCTCTAATTCAGACTGGTGTGAGTAGTCTCTTCCTCTCTAAGACAGACTGGTGTGAGTAGTCTCTTCCTCTCTAATTCAGACTGGTGTGAGTAGTCTCTTCCTCTCTAAGACAGACTGGTGTGAGCAGTCTCTTCCTCTCTAATTCAGACTGGTGTAAGTAGTCTCTTCCTCTCTAATTCAGACTGGTGTGAGTAGTCTCTTCCTCTCTAAGACAAACTGGTGTAAGTAGTCTCTTCCTCTTTTAGGAATGAAACACAGCCAGTTGTCTCTTCCTCTAATTCAGACTAGTGTGAGTAGTCTCTTCCTCTCTAAGACAGACTGGTGTGAGTAGTCTCTTCCTCTCTAATTCAGACTGGTGTGAGTAGTCTCTTCCTCTCTAAGACAGACTGGTGTGAGCAGTCTCTTCCTCTCTAATTCAGACTGGTGTGAGTAGTCTCTTCCTCTCTAAGACAGACTGGTGTGAGTAGTCTCTTCCTCTCTAATTCAGACTGGTGTGAGTAGTCTCTTCCTCTCTAAGACAGACTGGTGTGAGTAGTTTCTTCCTTTCTAAGACAGACTGGTGTGAGTAGTCTCTTCCTCTCTAATTCAGACTGGTGTGAGTAGTCTCTTCCTCTCTAATTCAGACTGGTGTGAGTATTCTCTTCCTCTCTAATTCAGACTGGTGTGAGTAGTCTCTTCCTCTCCAATTCAGACTGGTGTGAGTAGTCTCTTCCTCTCTAATTTAGACTGGTGTGAGTAGTCTCTTCCTCTCTAAGACAGACTGGTGTGAGTAGTCTCTTCCTCTCTAATTCAGACTGGTGTGAGTAGTCTCTTCCTCTCTAAGACAGACTGGTGTGAGCAGTCTCTTCCTCTCTAAGACAGACTGGTGTGAGTAGTCTCTTCCTCTCTAATTCAGACTGGTGTGAGTAGTCTCTTCCTTTCTAAGACAGACTGGTGTGAGCAGTCTCTTCCTTTCTAAGACAGACTGGTGTGAGTAGTCTCTTCCTCTTTATTTCAGACTGGTGTGAGCAGTCTCTTCCTCTCTAAGTCAGTCTAACATGAGGCATCAGTATTCCCCAGTGGGCCGTGCGATAGAGGTCCTGACCTCAGTGTAAAGCACAGTTAGACACTGCCGGACCCGGTGGAGACGCGTTACATCCAGTACAGTAGAGCATTGATCCTGCCACACGCAACGCACACACACATACAGACCTATTCACGTCAAACAATCCACTGATCACTGATACCCTCACACCCTCTCAGGTAAACAGACCACTAACACACACATACAGACCTATTCACATCAAACAATCCACTGATCCCTGATACCCTCACACCCTCTCAGGCAAACAAATCACTAACACACACATACAGACCTATTCACATCAAACAATCCACTGATCCCTGATACCCTCACACCCTCTCAGGCAAACAAATCACTGATACCCTCACACCCTCTCAGGCAAACAGATCACTGATACCCTCACACCCTCTCAGGCAAACAGATCACTGATACCCTCGCACCCTCTCAGGCAAACAGATCACTGATACCCTCACACCTTCTCAGGCAAACAGATCACTGATACCCTCACACCCTCTCAGGCAAACAGATCACTGATACCCTCACACCCTCTCAGGCAAACAGATCACTGATACCCTCACACCCTCTCAGGCAAACAGATCACTAACACACACATACACTCTCTGTCCCTCTCTTCTAAACTGGTGGAGCAGAGCAGATGACAGTGGGGATAATAAGTAGGAATGTAAATGAGTTGCTGTCATAGCCAGTACCATGGGACGATGTAAGAGCTGAAATAAAGAGAGAGAGTTTGTACTTTAACTATTTGCATATCATTACAACACGGTATATAGACATAATGACATTTCAAATGTGTAATGCTTACTGTTCGTTTTTCATTGTTTATTTCACTTTTGTTTATTATCTATTTCACTTGATTTGGCAATGTAAACATATGTTTCCCATACCAATAAAGCCCCTTAAATGAAAATTGAGAGAGAGTGAGAGAGAGCGAGAGAGATACTTGGTTATTCTGTCTGGTTGGTTAAACTCTGAAATTAGTTTTGACATTTCCATACCTTCCCTATCTACTACTCTAGGGAATGAGAACATTACATTTAGTGTGGACCCTCGTGGCCAGACAGGTGTCCTCAGGGCCTGTTTTAAGAAGGTCATACCAAGGATCATATCAAGGATCATTTAGCTATTTGATTTTCAGTTTTAGGACCCTTAGCAATAACATTTTTTTTATTTTGGCCTTACTGCTATTAGCCCATAGAAACGCATTGAATAACAGATTCATACATGGAAAAAAACAGATAGTCGAAAAATGAATCAAAAGAAGTTTGTTTTAAAGTGTCTATCCTATATCTGAGAGACAGAAGAAAGATCAGGAAATCATTTATGTATTTTTGACCCATATTTAACAAAGGAAATTGGGCACTAAACTACTTCCATATATACTTCCATTCAACCAACATGTACGTGTTCGTGAAAGTCTCACCTTTCCATAGAGGGGTCATATTAGTGTGTAGCCCAAACCGTTCAGACGCTACAGACATTTACATGAGAAGACCCATTTACGGGACGTCACATGGTCAGACAAACACCACTGTAGCCCAGCAACCTTCCACCGCAGATACGGAAGACAGCCATTGGTGGATGCGGTGGATTGATATCTTTAGCTTAAACAGCTGGATTTTGATGGGATATTTGTCTTATGCTAATTATATTTCCACAGGGGTTAATAAAGGAAAGCATGTTTCATAACTCATCTTTTCACACTTACATAAACACAGGACGACACGCACACAAACACACACATTCAGAATATTGCCTTAATCTACATCTGACAACCATAGAACAGTGCAGCATGTAGTCGGAGGGAGGCAGAGCATCAAAGGGAACAGCCTCTGCACCAGAAACACAAGATGATACACAACTCCTGGGCTGACTCTACTCTGACAGCTGAGTGAAGCCGTGTGGATGTGGGTTAGAGAGACGTGTGTGCCGTGTGTCTGCTCTTTACATGTGGAGCCAGGTCTGTGTGTGTGTATGTCTGTGTGTGTGTGCGCACGTGCGTATTTCTGTGTGTAAGCGAGCATTTATATTTTGATGTATGCGTGTGTGTTTGTGTGTGTAGGAGGCTGTGTTGCCAGGCAACATGCACCAATTGTGTTTCCTTTGGTCGCCACGGAGACAGTGGCGGATGGGGCTTTGATGAGGGAGGTACACAATAACACTGTGGTCTAGCGAAAGGCCCTATAAACTCAGCAATATGAGACAACAAGGGAGTTGGGAGAGACATTCATCTATCCTCTCTACACTAACAGACCATCAGCAGCAAAGATGCGGTACACACATTGCTAGATAGAAGTGAAAATAATGTACTGATGGGACTGAAGCGTCCTCTAACAACAGGGCTGGAAATCAAATGACTTGTTCATTCAATAAAAAAGAAGCACAAGACAACAGCGCTGTCAGCTCTTTGGCTGTATTTTGAGGACAGGTGGATCAATATTAACCAGGGTTAAAATGCTGAAATTGGATATCCATATTTACTCCAACGTTATTCTCTTTTATTCTCTAGTCTAAACCAGCGGAGAGCAGTTCTGGCTAGAATAATGTGTTTCGACAATGCTGAGGTAGGTAATGATATGGGAGCTCCATATTTCCTCCAACATTATTTCAATATTGTAAAAATGTATTCCCTAACTCAGTGCAGAGCAGTTCTATTCCGTATAAGGTTTTTCGACAGCACAATATTGCAGTATAGGTCTGGGCGCTTGGTAAATACACAACTGTTCATTAATAATGAATGGTGTGGAACCTGATGTGGCAGATATGATAACATTCTATTCTCATTTAGTCCTCTCTGTTGTTCATTAGACAGAGGCATTGTTCTGGACCATTTGAATGATAAGGACGGTAATGTTGGCAATTATTTTCAGTTCATTTGCATACTGATCGTAATATTGCAGATAAACCAAGGTGAAATTGCAACTAATGTTATGACTACTGACCAGGGCCCGGTTTCACAAAAACATCTTAAGGCTAATTTAATTTTAGAACCATAGGATCCTATGATTCTAACGATGAATCACTTTAATGAATCATGGTGTTCATGTCCAATCAGACTGTATTACTGCAAATAACTAGCAAAAGGTTCATTCCCAGACTTCTCGTTAGCTTTAACCACGTCCATGAAATGGCTGAAAAATTTAGCAGCGCTGATCAGCAGGGACTCAGTCAGACACCCCAGCCCTGGGTGCCTGTTCCTGGGGAGTGGAGGGAGATGCCAGCCCTGAGAGAAGTTGCCTGTTCCTGGGGAGTGGAGGGAGATGCCAGCCCTGAGAGAAGTTGCCTGTTCCTGGGGAGTGGAGGGAGATGCCAGCCCTGAGAGATGTTGCCTGTTCCTGGGGAGTGGAGGGAGATGTCAGCCCTGAGAAATGTCACCTTGTACAGGGGAGTTGTAGAGGTAGGCATCACTCTGCGGGACTAGAAGTAGCTCCAGGCAGACCTCCCCCTCCAGGTGCCTGGTCATGGGGATTTGCCAGTGGGAGGTATCTGTCACCACTGGCTCACCCCCCTGAGGTTCTAATGGGGAACACTGCATCTCTGTAAATCTCTCCAGCTTCAATTAGTGGGTGTCAACCCAGCTCAGGCATGGCGTGGGCGCAGACAGGAAGGCGGCTTCTGCTGATCCAAGATCAGTTTTGGGCAGGAGCTTTTTGGTGAGTCACATAGAATTTTGGATGTGTTCCCTCCTCTACACAGTACACAACCACTCTGTCATTTTGTTATTCTGTTAATCTGTCATTCTGTCTACCTGCCTGTCTGTGTGCCTGCCGGCCTACCTACCTGCCTGCTTCGTCTGACTGCCTGCCTTGCTGACTTGGGGAACATTCCCAAGGTGGAATAGATCCTGCAGCCGCTGTGTGTTTGTACGTGTGTGAGCTGTCCACATTCCCTGCCCCTGGCCTCCCTCTAGTTCCATTAGCAACAGGCTAGCAGCCAGGCTGATTTACCACGGAGTTTGCTAAACTTATAAAAAGTGTGTTTACCCTGTCGATGCTGTTCTCATGGGCTACTAAGCACATTCTCTCTCTCGCTCTCTCTCACACACAAATACAGTTGTTGTTCATAACCTGTGATAAGGAGAGTGAGCTGGGCAGTCAAACGTGATACAGCTCAGTGCAGTGGCATGTGCAAATGGTCAACTTTAAGGCCATCTTCCCTAACTCAGCCATTCATCAACGCATCGATGACAATAATCCATAAAGCTTTTCAGCGACCTTTTCTCCGACCCTCAGCAATCATGTTTTGAAATCTGGACACTGAAACCTGGATGAATATCACTAGCTTTAAGGATTGATAGCATAGGAGAGGATGTGACTCTTGGTTTGAAAAATAGTTCTGTGTCTAGCCAAAGGAAATAAGGGGATCGGAGGGTCAGAGCTCTTAGAGCGCACTACAATCATGAACTCACTCAGAACCAGCTCCTCCAAACCGCTCTAATTCAACAACTGTAAGGCCATGGAAAATCAGATCTATTGTTAGATTCTCCATTGCTACCCTGTGTGTGTGTGTGTATGTCTACCGTGCATGTTAATGTGTGTATTATCATTTGGGTGGGACACAAGGGTCTAAAACATGCCACACACTCCAGTCTCCATACCTTCTCCTTTTGCATAAACTCATACACTCATACTCTCTCCTCTGACACACCATTAATGACTCATTAGGAAGTTGGCTGGTGGTAAAAGGAAGTTGATCATTAACCCTGTGGGCAAGGCAGCTGTGGTTGTCACGGAAACTGCTGGCTTCCCCCAGCTGGTGTTGGGGTTGGTTCCTTGTCAGTCATTTGCTTATTGGTGAAATCAACCATCAGACAATATCTTTAAGTAAATCAATCATTAATTTATTAATGCAATTGCAGGCAGAAGTTGACAACGGGAACATACAGTGGGGCAAAAAAGTATTTAGTCAGCCACCAATTGTGCAAGTTCTCCCACTTAAAAATATGAGAGAGGCCTGTAATTTTCATCATAGGTACTTCAACTATGACAGACAAAATTAGAAGAAAAAAAATCCAGAAAATCACATTGTAGGATTTTTAATTCATTTATTTGCAAATTATGGTGGAAAATAAGTATTTGGTCACCTACAAACAAGCAAGATTTCTGGCTCTCACACACCTGTAACTTCTTCTTTAAGAGGCTCCTCTTAAATACACATATTTTAAATACTTTATATTAATCCACAAATCACATCACAGTCGAGAAGGTTTCAAACATTTCAAACGGTATGGATTTCTGGACACTTATGGATACAGATAGCACCACCTTCTCCACACAGCAAGGCTGCAAATGAGCAGTACCTCGCTAACGTTAGCTGCTTTGCCTTTGTTCTATGCAGGCCTGCAATCTGAAAGCCATGTACTGTCAGCTGATGTACATGGCTGAGTCTCCTGAAAATCAGCACCAAAAGCTTTCACTGTTAAAGCGTGACACGAGGGCTGGCATTTCAGTAACTTGTCATGCGCGCACACACACACACACACACACACCTCAAATGATCTTCCAGTCCCATACATTTTCACTACACCTCCTCAGCCTCTGCTCCATCCATCTCCCTGTTGCTGCTAGCTGAGCTTATCGGCCTGCTGTTCAGCAGCTGTGGGAGAATGAAAGCAATGAAAGCCAGAGAGAGAGACACACTGCACGCCTTTCCACATCAAACCAACGACTGGGTCTCTTCTGGCATACGTTTCTGTTTGTTTCAAATCAGCGGGTGGGAGAATTCTGAACGAGACGTGACAGCCGCATATTCTCTTCTCCCTTCTAATATTCTTTGACTCAACAAGTGAAGGGAAGAGAATCGGCAAGTTGTTTTTCCTAATGTGAGAAAGTAATACAGACTAGGTTTGAACATAATTATTAACAAGTTGGCTGCAGACCTGGGTTCAAATACTATTTGAAATCGTTCAAATACTAAAAGCGTTTGCTTTTAGCCTGCCTGGATGACAGAAAGGTGGGTTTTGCAGTTTTGCAAATATTAGTTAATTGAACCAGCCAAGGTCAATCAAGTCCAGATAAAGTATCTGAAATAATTTCAAATAGTATTTGAACCCAGGTCTGATTGGCTGAGTCAGCCCATGGATGGTGATGTAATAGACTTCTCATCCTGGAGGTGAGGTTAGGAACATTGAGAAAAAAATGGCAACAGTAGGTTTGGAGAGGAGAGGGACAGAGAGAGAGAGACAGAGATGCTAGAGAGAGACAAGCTAGAGAGAGAGGCAGAGATGCTAGAGAGAGAGACACGCTAGAGAGAGAGAGACAGAGATGCTAGAGAGAGACAAGCTAGAGAGAGACAAGCTAGAGAGAGAGACAGAGATGCTAGAGAGAGAGACACGCTAGAGAGAGAGAGACAGAGATGCTAGAGAGAGACAAGCTAGAGAGAGAGACAAGCTAGAGAGAGAGACAGAGATGCTAGAGAGAGAGACAAGCTAGAGAGAGACAGAGATGCTAGAGAGAGACAAGCTAGAGAGAGAGAGACAAGCTAGAGAGAGAGACAGAGATGCTAGAGAGAGGGACAAGCTAGAGAGAGAGACAGAGATGCTAGAGAGAGACAAGCTAGAGAGAGAGACAAGCTAGAGAGAGACAAGCTAGAGAGAGAGACAGAGATGCTAGAGAGAGAGACAAGCTAGAGAGAGAGACAAGCTAGAGAGAGAGACAGAGATGCTAGAGAGAGAGACAAGCTAGAGAGAGAGACAGAGATGCTAGAGAGAGAGACAAGCTAGAGAGAGAGAGAGAGATGCTAGAGAGAGAGGCAAGCTAGAGAGAGAGACAGAGATGCTAGAGAGAGAGACAAGCTAGAGAGAGAGACAAGCTAGAGAGAGAAGCTAGAGAGAGAGACAGAGAAGCTAGAGAGAGACAGAGATGCTAGAGAAAGAGAGAGACAAGCTAGAGAGAGAGACAAGCTAGAGAGAGACAGAGATGCTAGAGAGAGAAGCTAGAGAGAGAGACAGAGAAGCTAGAGAGAGACAGAGAAGCTAGAGAAAGAGAGAGACAAGCTAGAGAGAGAGAGACAAGCTAGAGAGAGACAGAGATGCTAGAGAGAGAGACAAGCTAGAGAGAGACTTAGATGCTAGAGAGACAGAGATGCTAGAGAGAGAGACAGAGATGCTAGAGAAAGAGACAAATATGCTAGAGAGAGAGACAGAGATGCTAGAGAGAGAGACATAGATGCTAGAGAGAGAGAGAGAGAGTGCAAGAGAGAATAAGACAGGCTTGACATTTGATCTCATCTGTGGCACTAAAAGAACCATCACAAATTGATTTCCAGGAATAAGGGGCATGAAAGTGACACCGTGCTCTGTGGGGGTGATGCAGTGATGTGGTCGAGGGGGGAGCTTGAGTATGTTTTGGGTATTGCTCCATTCAGCATCCATGTAATTGTCATGAATCTGTATTGTCATGAATCTTGACCTGCAGGCAGAACTGAGTGATTTCCACATAGAAATGTATGAAAATGTGCTTTTTGTCTTATTGAAGGTTAAGGTCAGACATTAGGGTTACCAGTGTGTTTAAGGTTAGTGCTAGGTTTGATGACCACATGGGTGTGCCAGCTAGTAACCACTTTGCAGAGCTGCCTCCAGGGCAACATTCATGACAATAAATGCCAGCCAGCTAAACATTCACTTCCTCTCATAATCCATATTGTTTGCAGGCCCCCCATCTTAATTTACTATTGACGTGTAGTCTTGTATGTACACACACATTTTAAATACTTTATTTGAATCCACAAATCACTTCACAGTCGAGTAAGATTCAAACATTTCAAACGGTATGGATATCTGGACACTTATGAATACAGATAGCACCACCTTCTCCACACAGCAAGGCTGCAAATGACCACTGACACAGAGCAGTACCTTGCTAGCTGCTTTCCCTCTGTCCTATGCAGGCCTGCAATCTGAAGGCCACCTACTGTCAGCCTATGTACATGGCCGAGACTCATGAATATCAGCACTATAACCAAGGCTGTTAAGGCGTGTTAAGGCTGTTAAGGTGTGTTAAGGCTGTTAAGGCGTGTTAAGGCTGTTAAGGTGTGTTAAGGCTGTTAAGGTGTGTTAAGGCTGTTAAGGCGTGTTAAGGCTGTTAAGGCTGTTAAGGTGTGTTAAGGCTGTTAAGGCTGTCAAGGTGTGTTAAGGCGTGTTAAGGCTGTTAAGGCGTGTTAAGGCTGTTAAGGCATGTTAAGGCTGTTAAGGCGTGTTAAGGCTTTTAAGGCATGTTAAGGCTGTTAAGGCTGTTAAGGCGTGTTAAGGCTGTTAAGGCATGTTAAGGCTGTTAAGGCGTGTTAAGAATGTTAAGGCGTTTTAAGAATGTTAGGGCGTGTTAAGGCTGTTAAGGCGTGTTAAGGTGTGTTACGAATGTTAAGGCGTGTTAAGGCTGTTAAGGTGTGTTACGAATGTTAAGGCGTGTTATGGCGTGTTAAGGCTGTTAAGGCGTGTTAAGAATGTTAAGGCGTGTTAAGGCGTGTTAAGGCTGTTAAGGTGTGTTACAAATGTTAAGGCGTGTTAAGGCTGTTAAGGCGTGTTAAGGCTGTTAAGGCGTGTTAAGAATGTTAAGGCGTGTTAAGGCTGTTAAGGCGTGTTAAGAATGTTAAGGCGTGTTAAGGCTGTTAAGGCGTGTTAAGGCTGTTAAGGCTGTTAAGGCGTGTTAAGGCTGTTAAGGCGTGTTAAGAATGTTAAGGCGTGTTAAGGCTGTTAAGGCTGTTAAGGCGTGTTAAGGCTGTTAAGGCGTGTTAAGGCTGTTAAGGCGTGTTAACGCTGTTAAGGCGTGTTAAGAATGTTAAGGCGTGTTAAGAATGTTAAGGCGTGTTAAGGCTGTTAAGGCGTGTTAAGAATGTTAAGGCGTGTTAACGCTGTTAAGGCGTGTTAAGAATGTTAAGGCGTGTTAAGGCTGTAAAGGCGTGTTAAGGCTGTTAAGGCGTGACACGAGGGAACGCTTTTTCAGGAACTTGTCACACACACAAGTTTATTTTACTCCTTTGTGGAGACCAAAGAATTGATTCCCATTCAAAAACCTATTTACCCTAAACCTAACCCTTAACATAACCCTAACCTTAACCCTAACCGCCTAACCCTAATTCTAAAATAGCCTTTTCTTGTGTGGACCGGCGAAATGTCCCCATTTGTCCAAATTCTCCTTGTTTTACTACCCTTGTAGTAAAACCAAACATACACGCACGCACGCACACACACACACACACACACACACACACACACACACACACACACACACACACACACACACACACACACACACACACACACACACACACACACACACAGTCTCCTCAAATTATCTTCCAGACCCATACATTTTCACTACACCTCCTCAGCCTGTGTTACCCAGAGTGTCAAAATGTTTTCTGTTTCCTGCTCTATCCGGCTCCCTGTTGCTGCTAGCTGAGCTTATCGGCCTGCTGTTCAGCAGCTGTGGGAGAATGAAAGCAGTGAATGCCAGAGAGAGAGACACACGCTACATGCCTTTCCACATCAAACCAACGCCTGCCTTGGAGGGCTAATAAAGAAGGGAAAAGGGAGGGAGAGGTAGAAAGGGAGAGAGGGTGGGAGAGAGAGGTGCTAAAGAGAGAGAGATGCTACAGAGTGACAGAGAGAGACAGGCTTGAAATTTGATCTCGTCGGCACTAAAACAACCATCAGAAATTGATTTCCAGGGCTAAGGAGCATGAAAGTGACACGGGGGGGAGTAGTGAACTACATATGGAATAGGGTGCTATTTGGATCTCATGGACAGACTTTAGGCTTGGTCCCACAGTCTCCAGCTGTGCTAAATCTCATCAACATTAACAACCGTCAAGTGCTAAAAACATGTCTCTAACCAGAACAGCCCACTCCTGATGTGAACTGATGTGAACATTCCTGATGTGAACTGATGTGAACATTCCTGATGTGAACTGATGTGAACATTCCTGATGTGAACTGATGTGAACACTCCTGATGTGAACTGATGTGAACATTCCTGATGTGAACTGATGTGAACATTCCTGATGTGAACTGATGTGAACACTCCTGATGTGAACTGATGTGAACATTCCTGATGTGAACTGATGTGAACATTCCTCATGTGAACTGATGTGAACACTCCTGATGTGAACTGATGTGAACACTTCTGATGTGAACATTCCTGATGTGAACTGATGTGAACACTTCTGATGTGAACATTCCTGATGTGAACTGATGTGAACATTCCTGATGTGAACTGATGTGAACACTCCTGATGTGAAGATTCCTGTTGTGAGTGCATACAACTCCCATATGCAGATACCTTGAACATTTGCATACAACGTATTTGAATTGGGTATGCTGAGCCTCAATGAACTTAAACAGAGTTTTGGGTGATCAGATGTGCACTCCACAGCAGCCGACATTGACACGACATCGTATGAGCATTGGCATCAGGTGGGATAGAGAAGGTAATACCTTGCATTACTTCATTTTTTATAGCAGTGTTGACATTAGAGAATATGGCCGAAAGATGAGACATGGGGGATGGAGAAATGAGTGAGAAACAGAAGCAGAGCTGAGGACAATCTCATTGGCACCTACTCAGGTTTCAGCATGAGGGATGTGTAGAACAGCAGACGAAGCAGAGTCTCTATTGTATTTCTCCCAAACCACCTCCACTCCTCACCCGGACCAAACCATGTTTTTCGGAGAATACTTTTTCCCACAATTGGACAAACTGCACCAGGGGTCATTGAGTGATAGTTTCCCTTACATTTGGACTTTGCCTTACAGAAAACGTTTGACCTCTGTCATTGCCAACAAAGGGTATTAAAAGTATTGAGATAAACTTTTGTTATTGACCAAATACTTATTTTCTACCATAATTTGCAAATAAATTCATTAAAAATCCTACAATGTGATTTTCTGGATTTTTTCTTCTGATTTTGTCTGTCATAGTTGAAGTGTACCTATGATGAAAATGACAGGCCTCTCTCATCTTTTTAAGTGGGAGAACTTGCACAATTGGTGGCTGACTAAATACCTTTTTGCCCCACTGTACATGTGAGTTTCAGCATCGTACTCAGACTGCTGCTTCTTATTCATCTCCAACCCAGACTCTGGGACGGTTGAACTTTCAGAGAGGTATTGTTTGTTTCCGTCTTTCAGAAACACTTCAAAGCAAACAGAGGCAGGCAAATTCATCACCGGTAGAGAAATAAAGCACCAGGGATGAGGAAGCGTTTTGGCATCTTCCAGACGTGGCCCCGTTTTCCCAGCTGAAAGGTCAGTCTTCATTATTTCCCTGGCTCCAGCTGCCTCCTCCAGTCTCACTAAACAACAGCATGTGTCATTCCCACTTCTCTCTCAGCTTTGTCAGAGACTGGTTAAATCACAGGCACAACATCAACACTACTGTTCCAGAACATAGGAATATAATCAGGTTCAAATTCTGATTCTATGGTTCTAGTTCTGCTTGGCTTGCCTTGACAGAGAGTGGCCAAGAGCTATATATGGCTCTTTCGTCACTCTATGGGCCATAGATACTTTTTAAAATTTCTGACAAGCATCAACTCTGTCCTTTACATCAATGTCTCTGCTAGATCCTGAGTCTGACGTGGAGACACACGCTTAATAAACCCTCAAACTGCTCATCAAAAATGTGTTTGTTGTTCATGTGTCTCCGGATATGTGAAGCAGAAATTAGAAAAGGAGGCGAATGAGAGGGGGAGGTGTAGGTCTACCAGCAGAGATGTTTGTCTGAGAGAGATGGAGGAAGTCTGAGGGTTGAGCATTAATCAGAGAGAGAGAGATGTTATATTTGTATACCTCTCCTTGGATAAAAGGTGAGCTGGCCCACAGGGCCATACATTCATGCTAATGGTCATCATATTCACTGGATCCAGATGGGTTTTACCTTGAGAGGATCTTTACAAATGGAGGTAAGGTTGGGAGAGACAGGTGCATTAAACTCTGTGATGGGGAGACCAGACACACACCAGACTTTGCCTGCCAGTCACAACCGAGGTCACACACACACTGAATAAGGCACCCAAACATCCCCAGTGCCGTTGGTTAATGCATACTTTTGTAAGTAGGTTGGGGAGTCCGGGAGCAGGAAGGGGTGGGTGTGTGTGTGTGTGTGTGTGTGTGTGTGTGTGTGTGTGTGTGTGTGTGTGTCTGTGAGTGAGTGCATATGTGTGTATGAGTGTGTGGAGGTATGTGTGCATACATTCTTGCATATGTGTGTGTATGTGTGCCCATGTCCATCATCAAATCATCTGAGTTGATGAGGGCTCTTGGTAATTATTCTGATTATAGTTGAGGGGACACTAGAGGGTGTAGAGCATTGCAGTCAGTCTTCCAGTACAGTAAACAGGGACGCAGAGTGAGGTTGACCCAGGAGTGAGAATCCATTCCTGTCCCGTCAATTTTTTCCCAGTACTGTCCTGATCCCAAAACAGTTCTACAACTCCGGCACTTTCCTGTCCCGTCCCGATTACAATCACTGCCGTCCCGTCTTAATTTCTACACGCAGAAATCAGAAATGCAAAAATCTGCTCTGCATGCGAGTAGCCATAGCAACTGCTACGTTTGACTGCTTCTCAGCTCTCATGAGACAGTTGCCTGCCGTGCACACACAGCTTATGAGATTTTGGTTATAAAGGCAGCCCTTCTACTTACCCAGAGTCGGATGAACTCAATTGCTCTCTTGAAGGGTTCATCATTCCTTGACGAATGTCGGCATCCGAGGTAAAGTAGTGACTGCGCAGAGGCCATGGCTTCTGCGCAGTCAGAATGAGCGAGGCGTGAGAGTGTGCCGATGGAAGGAGGGGGGGGGAATTACCATTCTTTTGCATTTTTATTAAGCAATCTATCCGCAATATTAAAGCTGATCTACCCCCTAATTCATTCAAATAAAAAAACATACACAAACTCAGCAAAAAATAAACATCCTCTCACTGTCAACTGTGTTTATTTTCACTGTGTAAATATTTGTATGAACATAACAAGATTCAACAACTGATACTTAAACTGTACAAGTTCCACAGACACGTGACTAACAAATGGAATAATGTGTCCCTGGGGGGGGGGGGGGGGTTCAAAATCAAAAGTAACAGTCAGTATCTGGTGTGGCCACCAGCTGCATTAAGTACTGCAGTGCATCTCCTCCTCATGGACTGCACCAGATTTGCCAGTTCTTGCTGTGAGATGTTACCCCACTCTTCCACCAAGGCACCTGTAAGTTCCCAGACATTTCTGGGGGGAATGGCCCTAGCCGTCACCCTCCGATCCAACAGGTCCCAGATGTGCTCAATGGGATTCAGATCCGGGCTCTTTGCTGGCCATGGCAAAACACTGACATTCCTGTCTTGCAGGAAATCACACACGGAACGAGCAGCATGGCTGGTGGCATTGTCATGTTGGAGGGTCATGTCAGGATGAGCCTGCAGGAAGGGAACCACATGAGGGAGGAGGATGTCTTCCCTGTAACACACCTGGAAGACGTGTCTCCTTCATGAGCGGTATGACGGCTGCGTAGTTCCATGGTGTTTATACTTGCGTACTATTGTTTGGAAATTGCTCCCAAGGATGAACCAGACTTATGGAGATCTACAATTTTCTTCTGAGGTCTTGGCTGATTTCTTTTGATTTTCCCATGATGTCAAGCTAAGAGGCACTGAGTTTGAAGGTAGTCCTTGAAATATATCCACAGGTACACCTCCAATTGACTCAAATTATGCCAATTAGCCTATCAGAAGCTTCTAATGCCATGCCATCATCGTTTTCTGGAATTTTCCAAGCTGTTTAAAGGCACAGTCAACTTAGTGTATGTAAACTTCTGACTCACTGGAATTGTGAAACAAAACAATAATCTGTCTGTAAACAATTGTTGGAAAAATTACTTGTGTTATGCACAAAGTAGATGTCCTAATCAAGTTGCCAAAACTATAGTTTGTTAACAACAAAGTTGTGGAGTGGTTAAAAAACGAGTTTTAATGACTCCAACCTAAGTGATTATGCACGTCCGACTTCAACTGTATGCACGCACGCACGCACGCACACACACACACACACACACACACACAGGTTTTTTAATGAAATGCCCCACACAGTTTTTTTAATTAAATGCCCCACACGTTACATATTTCTACCCCCCCCCCCCAAACACAACTCACTTGATAACTAATCCTGTACTGTCAGTTCCTGTGGTCTGTCGATCCTGTCTCATCCTGTCCTGAACTTGAGCAGGTCAATAAGAAGAGCTGTGACAAGTGAGATATCGAATTTCCACCAGCCTGAATTGACATGCCATCCACCAGACGGCGGACAGAATGTAGGAGAAGGTTTAACCATATCAACGATTGATGAGCAGGAGAGGAGAGGACGGGAGATGAGCGACTTTACAGTCATTTCACTACAACATCCATATAACATTGTCCAATAATGTTTCACATGTTTACTACAGTACAACTTGTTCCTTCAAGTAAGCTGCAAGTTAAAATGGTTGTCAGTATAGCTGTAGCATTAAATGACTTTTGAACCTAAAAGTGTCAAGGAACCAAATGTCCGTTGACACC
This sequence comes from Oncorhynchus clarkii lewisi, assembly GCF_045791955.1. Classification (NCBI taxonomy): domain Eukaryota; kingdom Metazoa; phylum Chordata; class Actinopteri; order Salmoniformes; family Salmonidae; genus Oncorhynchus; species Oncorhynchus clarkii. The sequence continues at coordinate 60,320,203 of NC_092149.1, read as the reverse complement.
AGTGTAATGTGCTGAAATGTGCTTTGAGCACTAGAGGCACGTGGACATGGTCCTGTATCAATGTGACCAAGGATGTGGGAGTGGTAAAAAGACTGTTCTCCAAAGGGACACTAAAGTGGCTATGTGCAGAAAGAGAGAAGGAGAGATGGAGAGATTTAGGAGAGAGAGAGAGAAGGGTAGAGAATGTGTGAGAGAGGGAGAGAGAGAGAGAGAGAGAGAGAGAGAGAGAGACAGAAAGAGAGGATGGGTGAGAAAAAAATGAGGAAGAAGGAGAGAGAGAAAATGGGAGAGAGAGGTGGGGGAGACAGGAAGAGAGATGGTGGATACTGAAGGCGTATGTATGGTCTAGGTTGTATTTACAATGACGTGCAACACCTAATGTCCTGTGTGAAAAAGTAATTGCCCAATGCACTCTATAACTGGTTGTGCCACCTTGAGCTGCAATGACTCCAATCAAATGCTTCCTGTAGTTGTTGATCAGTCTCTCACATCGCTGTGGAGGAATTTTAGTCCACTCTTCCATGCAGAACTGCTTTAACTCAGTGACATTTGTGGGTTTTCAAGCATGAACTGCTCGTTTCAAGTCCTGCCACAACATCTCCATTGTGATTAGGTCTGGACTTTGACTAGGCCATTCCGAAACTTCAAATGTGTTGCCTTTTAGCCATTTCATGTAGACTTGATTGTGTGTTTTGGATCATTGTCTTGCTACATGACCCAGCTGTTCTTCAGTTTCAGCTCACAGACGGATGGCCTGACATTCTCCTGTAGAATTCTCTGATGCAGAGCAGAATTCCTGGTTCCTTCTATTAAGGCAAGTCGTCATGGTCCTGAGGCAGCATAATGGGACCCATGTCGTCTACAAATATATTATTTTGAATCATCTGTCCATAGAACATTTTCCCACGAGTCTTGATGATCATCCATGTGCTTCCAGGTGATTTTTTGGCAAACTTGAGTCAACCTTTTGGATGACATGAGTCACATTATGGCTGGTGTAAACCAAACATTGCATTCCACAGTAAGAACCTCATACCAATGGTAAAGCATGGTGGTGATAGTGTGATGGTTTGGAGATGCTTTGCTGCCTCAGGAACTGGACAACTTACCTCTGCATGCAGGGTCTCTCTCTCTCTCTCCTATCGCTGTCATAGTGTCGTGGATGCTTTCGGTTTTTGAATCTATAAGCCCTCTAAATTAGCAGAAGTGAGGGAGTGTTGGGCTGCATCTCAAATGGCATCTCAAATGGCACCCTATTCCCTATAGTGCTGCATCTCAAATGGCACCCTATTCCCTATAGTGCTCTACTTTTGACATGGGCTGTGGTCAAAAGTAGTGCACTACAGTGCATTCAGAAATATTTCAGACCCCTTCACTTTTTCCACGTTGTTACATTACAGCCTATTTCTAAAATGGATTAAATAGTTTATTCTCCCACTTCACACAATACCCCATAATGACAACGCAAAAACAGGTTATTAGACATTTTTGCAAATGTAAAAAAAAATATATATTTTTTACATAAGTATTCAGACCCTTTACTCACTACTTTGTTGAAGCACCTTTGGCAGCGATTACAGCGATTGAGTCTTCTTGGGTATGACGCTACAAGCTTGGCACACCTGTATTTGGGAAGTTTCTCCCAATATTTTATGCAGATCCTCTCAAGCTCCGTCAGATTGTATGGGAAGCGTCACTGCACAGCTATTTTTAGGTCTCTCCAGAGATGTTCGATCGGGTTCAAGTCCGGGCTTTGGCTGGGCCACTCAATGACATTCAGAGACTTGTCCCGAAGCCACTCCTGCATTGTCTTGGCTATGTGTTTAGGGTCGTTGTCCTGTTGGAAGGTGAACCTTCGCCCCAGTCTGAGGTCCTGAGTGCTCTGGAGCAGGTTTTTATCTAGGATCTCTCTGTACTTGCTCCATTCATCTTTCCCTCAATCCTGACTAGTCTCCCAGGCCCTGCAGCTGAAAAACATCCCCACAGCATGATGCTGCCACCACCATGCTTCACCATAGGGATGGTGCCATGTTTCCTCCAGATATGATGCTTGGCATTCAGGCCAAAGAGATCTATTTTGGATTCATCAGACCAGAGAATCTTGTTTCTCATGGTCTGAGAGTCCTTTAGGTGCCTTTTGGCAAACTCCAAGTGGGCTGTCATGTGCCATTTACTGAGGAGTGGCTTCTGTCTGGCCACTGTCCCATAAAGGCCTGATTGGTGGATTGCTGCAGAGTTGGTTGTCCTTATGGAAGGTTCTCCCATCTCCACAGAGGAGCTCTGGAATTCTGTCAGAGTGACCATCCAGTTTTTGGTCACCTCCCTGACCAAGGCCCTTCTTCCCCGATTGCTCAGTTTGGCCGGGCGGCCAGCTCTAAGAAGAGTCTTGGTGGTTCCAAACTTCTTAAATTTAAAAATGATGGAGGCCACTGTGTTCTTGGGGGATCTTCAATGCTGCAGACATTTTTTGGTACCCTTCCCCAGATCTGTGCCTCAACAAAATTCTGTCTCCGAGCTCTACGGACAATTCCTTCAACCTCATGGCTTGGTTTTTGCTCCGACATGCAATATCAACTATGGGACCTTATATAGACATATGTGTTCCAGATGTGTTCCAAAATCATGTCCAATCAATTGAATTTACCACAAGTGGACTCCAATCAAGTTGTAGAAACATCTCAAGGATGATCAATGTAAACAGGATCCACATGAGCTCAATTTCGAGTCTCATCAGAAAGTGTCTGAATACTTATGTAAATAAGGTATTTCAGTACTTTATTTTTGATAAATTAGCAAAAATGTTACAAAATAAAATAAACAAAATACCGTTTTCACTTTGTCATTATGGTGTACTGTGTGTAGATTGATCAGAGGGAAAAAAAAACATTTAATCAATTTTAGAATAAGGCTGTAACGTAAAATCTGGAAAAAGTCAAGAGGTCTGAATACTTCCCGAATGCACTGTAGGGAATATGGTGCCATTTGGTAAACATCCTCTGTTCGTACTGTGGAACATTAACTTCTGAATGGACCAGGCAAATACAGCCACTGTTTCTATCAAGTATTTCTCCTGAAAATCACATCTATTTTTTTTTTCAGAAATAAGGACAAAATATCTACTATGCACTCAAAGTAAGAAAGTAGGGTGTTGCCATCCACAAACACAGTTCAGAATACACGGACTGCTGTAATTGGCTGTATGAATGCCTGGTCGCGGAGTGGCTTGGTGATACATTTTCATGGTGGCTGGCGACCGACCGACCGACCGACCGACCGACCGACCGACCGACCGCCGACCGCCGACCGACCGACCGACCGACCGACCGACCGACCGACCCGGAAAGACCAGACCAGACCAGACAGACAGGTTATTGGTGGTCATTTCACCCCACACACGGCCAGTTAGAATGACGATAAGAGGATTTATGAGAGCACACCACCAATAATCAACCATCTCAGATGAAACATGGGGCCAGGCCTGAGCTGCGTGTGATGTATAAAACCTCCAGTCTATCTTATGTGCTGACTAAACCGGCTGGGTTGCGTGTGCGAGCGTTGCAAAATAGATGTACACATACATGTTATTCAATCATTTCATAATTCCATTTGGCGAAAGGCTCGGCACACGCATACTCAGGCTGACTCTCGTTCAGGCAAATGAGAAATAAGTGAACTCAGGCTATCCGGAAGGCCAAAGTTTAGTTACATTAAGGAGCAGTTCTCTCTCTTTGGGTCTAACCCCAAGAAGTTCTAGAAAATGGTTAAAGACCTGGAGAATAAACCCTCGTCCTCACATCTGCCCATGTCCCTTAATGTTGATGATGTGGTTGTTACTGACAAGAAGCACATGGCTGAGCTCTTTAACTTCTTGATTCTACTTGAGACGCATATGTCTCAAGTAGGCACCTGGAAATGCAAATGCGCTACGCTAAATGCTAAATGTACTCGTTAAAACTCAAACCTTGATCAAAATTCACAAGCAGGGTATTGAATTAAAGCTACACTCGTTGTGAACCTAGCCAACAAGTCAGATTTTTAAAATGCTTTTCGGCGAAAGCATGAGAAGCTATTATCTGATAGCATGCAACACCTCAAAATGCCTGAATGCGACGTAAACAAAGACTCTGCTTATCCGACGCAGCACAAAACGCAGAAATAAAATATAAAACATTCATTACCTTTGACGAGCTTCTTTCTTGGCACTCCTATATGCCCCATAAACATCACTATTGGGTCTTTTTTTCGTTTAAATCGGTCCATATATACCCAAAATAGCTTTCTATGGAAGCTGTGTCATTCAGAAAAAAACATTGTTTTTAAACGCTGCGTCATTTTTTTAAATTAAAAAAGTTGACGATAAACTTTCACAAAACACTTCGAAATCCTTTTGTAATCCAACTTTAGGTATTAGTAAACGTTTATAATCTATCAAAATCATTACAGGGCGATGTATATTCAATAGCTCCTCGTCTGCAAATCAATGGCTGCCAATGTCAACATTCACAGCATCCTGGTGGAGACTGGAAGAAACGGAAGCCAGATAGTTGGATTTTCCAACAAAAAATTCAATTGAAAATGACGACAATGGCGACATCGTGTGGAATTTGTATGAATTGCATGCAGGTCGATATTAAATTTTGTCCCCTTTTAACAACCCATGGAAGTGACTTATGGAAATTATTTTTAGCTTTCAGAGAGCAGTTTTTCTTGCGTTTTTCAATGAAACACACGATCTGTTATAGTCACAGCCGTGATTTAACCAGTTTTAGAAACTTCCGAGTGTTTTCTATCCACACATACTAATCATATGCATATACTATATTCCTGGCATGAGTAGCAGGACGCTGAAAAGTTGCGCGATTTTTAACAGAATGTTCGAAAAAGGAGGGGGTAGAAGTAAGAGGTTTTAATCACCACTTCATTAAGTCAGCCATGCCTCCTTGCCTGTTCAACATTTCCTCATCTCCCACCCCTTCTAATGCGACTATCCCCGATGCTTCTCCCTCATTTCCCCCTGCCCCGCTACAAGGTTTCTCCCTGCAGGCAGTCACTGAGCCTCAGGTGCTAAATGAGCTCCTGAAACTTGCCTCCAAAAAAACATCTAGGTCAGAGGGTTTAGACCCTTTCTTCTTTAAGATTGTTGCCCCTATCATCACCAAGCCTATCTCTGACCAATTTAACCTGTCTCTCCTTTCTGGGGAGGTTCCCATTGCTTGGAATGCAGCCACGGTCTGGTCTTTATTTAAAGGGGGAGATCAAACTGATCCTCTCTTATAGGCCTATTTCTATTTTGCCCTGTTTATCAAAAGTGTTGGAAAAACTTGTCAATAATCAACTGACTGGCTTTCTTGATGTGTATAGTGTTTTCTCGGGTATGCAATCTGGTTTCCGCTCAGGTTATGGGTGTGTCACTGCAACCTTAAAGGTCCTCAATGGTGTCACCATTGCCCTTGATTCCTAAGCAATATTGTGCTGCTATTTTTATTGACTTGGCCAAAGATTTTGTTACGGTAGACCATTCTATTCTTGTGGCCTGGCCAAAGAGTATTGGTGTCTCTGAGGGGTCTTTGGCCTAGTTTGCTAACTACCACTCTCAAAGAGTGCAGTATATAAAGTCAGAAAATGTCTCAGCCACTGTCTGTCACCAAGGGAGTACCCCAAGGCTTGATCCTAGGCCCCACACTCTTCTCAATTTACCTCAACAACACAGCTCAGAGAGTAGGAAGCTCTCTCATCTATTTTATATGCAGATGATACAGTCTTATACTCAGATGGTCCCACCCCTGATTTTGTGTTAAATGCTCTATAACAAAGCTTTCTAAGCGCCCAACAAGCTTTCTATACCATTATTCTTGTTCTGAACACCTCCAAAACAAAGGTAATGTGGTTTGGTAAGAAGAATGCCCCTCTTCCCACAGGTGTGATTACTACCTCTGAGGGTTTAGAGCTTGAGGTAGTCACCTCATACAAGTACTTGGGAGTATGGCTAGACGGTGCACTGTCCTTCTCTCAGCACATATCAAAGCTGCAGGCTAAAGTTAAATCTAGACTTGGTTTCCCCCCAGCTGCCAATCTAACCCTGATTCAGATGACCATCCTACCCATGCTAGATTACGGAGACATCATTTATAGATCGGCAGGTAAGGGTGCTCTCGAGCGGCTAGATGTTCTTTACCATTCGGCCATCAGATTTGCCACCAATGCTCCTTACAGGACACAGGAACACAGATCACGGCACTCTCTACTCCCCTGTAAACTGGTCATCTCTGTATACCCATCGCAAGACCCACTGGTTGATGCTTATTTATAAAACCCTCTTATGCCTCACTCCCCCTTATCTGAGATGTCTATTGCAGCCCTCATCCTCCACATGCAACACCCGTACCTTCTTGCCTTCTGTGCTGTTGTCTGTGCCCAATAATGTTTCTACCATGTTTTGTGCTGCTACCATGTTGTGTTGCTACCATGCTATTGTCTTGTTGTGTTGCTATCATACTGTCTTGTCATGTGTTGCTGCCTTGCTATGTTGTTGTTTTTAGGTCTCTCTTCATGTAGTGTTGTGTTGTCTCTCTTGTCGTGATGTGTGTTTTGTCCTATATTTATACTTTATTTATTTATTTATTTTTAAATCCAGGCCCCCATCCCCGCAGGAAGCCTTTTGCCTTTTGGTAGGCCATCATTGTAAATAAGAATTTGCTCTTAACTGACTTGCCTAGTTAATTAAAGATTAAGTAAAATTGTAAAAAAGCTTGAATCGCTCAGCACTATCAGATGGAGAAACCAGGAAGGTAAAGCAGGGCTTTGCTCCACTGGCTTCATTAAGGAGAAAGAGATACTCTAATACTGCCATTAAATGCATCAGCAGTTTTATCTCACAGATGGGGTAGACAATGTAGTGTTACAGAGAACAGTATAGCAGCTATATAAAGCCCTCAATGAGAGGGGAGGCTCAGGCAGTACCTTGGTGCTATTAGACAGAGAGAGAAATAATGAGGATAGACAAACTGGAGAGAGAGAGAGAGAGAGAGAGAGGAGCCTGTGACTGTTATTAGAACACCCCTACGGTTAGCGCATAGTCCTCAAGGATTCCATAGATCATTTCTCAACCTCAGCCACTTAATCATAATCTTGATGTAAATAAGAATTTGTTCTTAACTGACTTTCCTAGTCAAATTAAAATAAATAAATAAATAAATACAAAATCCCTTTAGAAACACAATGACTTTGGATCCGTCATCCTGTCTCTCTCCGTCTCTCTCTCTTGTTCTGCTGCTGTGTGAGTCTGTGTGATAGCCTAGATTAACGGGGAATACATCAGACTCCCCAT
>NC_092149.1:59952876-60010376 GCF_045791955.1 Oncorhynchus clarkii lewisi | reverse complement strand
AACGTTTTCCTTACATTCACTAAAATGTTGTGCAAAACATCTTGAACAACCACCACATAACATTCCCCCAAAGTTAGGTTTCCAGGTAATGTAATAAAAATGTACCAGCAATGTTTCCCAGCAAACCAGAATTGAAATGCCAATAATGTGCAAAGCTGTCATCAAGGCAAAGGGTGGCTACTTTGAAGAATCTCAAAAATATTAAATATATTTAGATTTGCTTATCACTTTTTTTGGTTACTACATGATTCCATTTGTGTTATTTCATAGTGTCGTCACAATTATTCTACAATGTGTAAAAATAGTCAAAATAAAGAAAAACCCGTGAATGAGTAGGTGTGTGTCACGTCCTGACCATAGAGGGCCTTTATTTTCTATGGTGGAGTAGGTCAAGGAGTGACTGGGGGGTTAGTCTAGTTTATATTTTTCCCAACACAGTAGCCTTTTTTTGTCACCCAGTATGGGTGAGTGAGTGTGTCGAAAGGAGTGTGTAAATGGAAAGTGTATCAGCTAATTGGGCAGATTTGTTGCCTCTCAAGACCGTTTTGCCTGGCTGATTGGGCTGCACTACGAGTCGATAGTAAGCCGGCAACCAGTACTCCGATGTTGTGCCTTCCGACTATCAACAACACCGGGACACAGTACCCTTTGCTCTGTCTTGACAATAAATACTGTCTAGCAGTGGTGTGGGATGTAGCTACCTAGTAGCCAATTTTAAGGCGATAGTCACAGTAAGCACACGCATACAACGCATGAAGCAACACTACACCCATCATCAATACTTTCAAATTATAACTGAAAATGTATCATTATTTGTGTAAAACTAACAGTGAAATACAACTCAGACTCATCCTCTTTCCACAGATAGACTGCTTTCCACACAACACTACTTTCCTTTCCACAGACCCACTCCTTTCCACACAACACTACTTTCCTTTCCACAGACCCACTCCTTTCCACACAACACTACTTTCCTTTCGACAGACCCACTGCTTTCCACACAACACTACTTTCCTTTCCACAGACCCACTCCTTTCCACACAACACTACTTTCCTTTCCACAGACCCACTCCTTTCCACACAACACTACTTTCCTTTCGACAGACCCACTGCTTTCCACACAACACTACTTTCCTTTCCACAGACCCACTCCTTTCCACACAACACTACTTTCCTTTCCACAGACCCACTCCTTTCCACACACCCACTACTTTCCTTTCCACACAAATAATCCCAAACTGGTCAAATATACATGTCACACTGTGTGGAGTGGTCTAGTTGTGATTAGCTATTGTGTAGAACTCCTTCCCTCAGCTGCACACCTGTTTTAAGGAGACCCCAATCAGGACCTTGAACAATGCCCATTTGAGCCAGAGGCCTTGAGTCAGAGGAAACACGTGCAGTCATCCCCACATCTGTGTGTAGTCATCCCAACATGTGTTCCCCCTCTTCCTCTTCCTCTTCCCCTTCCTCTTCCTCTCGGCACAGGGCCTGATAAGAGAGAGAGAGGAAAAACACAGGATGAAAGACAAGGCAGCCAGCCATGGGGGTGCAAGGTTTTCCAGCCACGTGGACTACAAGCTCTATGGAGCACAAAGGCATATTGTTCTCCTCAGAAACTCAAGGAAGCTGCTTTTGTGATTTTGTCAGGACATTTTCCTTAGCTGAGGAGAAACGGGGCCCTAGGTAGAGGTAGAGTGCCTGTGCAGTTTTATTGGTCTTGTTTAATGTTTTATGATAACGAGCTTGGGGCATGGGAGTAGAGGGAGAGAGAGAGGTCTCAGCCTTTTGCAATTATTTGCATGGGACGGGGGGCACACGACGCCCTTTCAAGTGCTGCATCAAAGGAGTGTGGAACATTTGAAACTTGCCTTTGAGTAAAGTTGATAGACTCAGAACCACTCTCTGTTTGAATATACAGTATAAGGGACCCAAAGAAGAACAATTCCAGTTAAACTCGGAAGTGATGTGGTACAATAATACAGACTGAAAACTCCCTCAAATTAAAATAAGTGTTTAAATTCAGGTCAAATACATTTACACAACTTTTGATCCTGTATGTAACTGCAGATGATTACTATCCATGAGGAAATGCAGGAGGGAGAGAGGGATGGAGAGATGGAGGGATGGAGAGTAAGAGAGAGGGGAGAGTAAGAGAGAGGGGAGAGCAAGAGAGAGGGGAGAGTGAGAGGGGAGAGCAAGAGAGAGGGGAGAGGAAGAGAGAGAGGAGAGCAAGAGAGAGGGGAGAGGGGAGAGCAAGAGAGAGGAGAGAGGGGAGAGCAAGAGAGAGGGGAGAGGGGAGAGCAAGAGAGAGGAGAGAGCAAGAGAGAGGGGAGAGGGGAGAGCAAGAGAGAGGGGAGAGCAAGAGAGAGGGGAGAGGGGAGAGCAAGAGAGAGGGGAGAGGGGAGAGCAAGAGAGAGGAGAGAGCAAGAGAGAGAGGAGAGTGAGAGAGGGGAGAGCAAGAGAGAGGGGAGAGCAAGAGAGAGATCGGAGAGCAAGAGAGAGAGGTGAGCAAGAGAGAGGGGAGAGCAAGAGAGAGGGGAGAGCAAGAGAGAGGGGAGAGCGAGAGAGGAGAGCAAGAGAGAGGGGAGAGCAAGAGAGAGGGGAGAGCGAGAGAGGAGAACAAGAGAGAGGGGAGAGCGAGAGAGAGAGGAGAGCGAGAGCAAAAGCCAAAGAAGCAGAGCAATAGAGAGAGAGACACAGTGACACAAAGAGAGAGGCAGGCAGAAAGAGGCTGATTCCAGTAAACAGTGAGCCTGAATTGATGTTCAGTGAGATGGAAGAGGAGAAAAAAAAGAGGCTGCCATTCGAGATAAGCCACTGGGTTCCTCCTCAGACCTCTGTATGTTTACACTGAATTATTTAAGGCCTACAGTACAGCCAGCTGCTATAACAGCAGTCACATCACGTGAATGTGGACCAGCCACAAAGAGATAGCCATGTAAGCACCACTATTGGCTTCTTGAATCTCATTGATAGCTCTATAGTGCTCGTCAGCAATATCACAGATTGGCTATTTCATAGAATGTGTCGATGATAATGTTACAATATACCGGATTAGATGTCAGTCCGAAGAAGATGTTGTTTTAAAATGAGAGGCCGTGGTGTGTTGCTTGAGGGCTTCTCTGTTTGGTAAGAGGATTTTGATAACAATATGTGTGGGTTGTGAGTAGCCTATAGTGTATAGTCAGGGAGAGAAAATGGAGAGGGGCGGAATAAATGGTTGAAATACCTTTCACCCATAAGATCCTTAACTTTCAATATTGAAATTTCGCTTCACGGAGCCTGTGGTAATTTTGACAGACTTTTAATAAAATACATGTCCTTATTGTTGTTGTTGATGGGGCATCACTAAACCACTGAAGAGTATATGGTTGAACATAAACAATACAATGGTCATTACAGAATATTTCAACCATTCCTGCTAGTGCTCGATCTTATGTTCTCCACTGTAGAGGGAAGGGTCAGAATGCAGCTACAGTTCATCCCTAGCCCAGTGTGGGAAGCCTGTTCATACTTTTCAGCCAGTGTCCAGTGATCCTCCGCAGCCCACATCCCACAGCCATATTGTTATCACTCTAGCAGTTTAGGAAATGGAAGATTGAGCTCAGCTGGTTTCGTAAAAAGGTTCCTAGAGGGAAGAGGCAGGAAGCATATGTGGGAGAGAGGGTAGGATGTGTGTGAGAGAGAGAGAGGGAGGGAGGGAGATAGGATTGGTAGAGAGAGAGAGTAGAAACACAGAGGTAGAGATAGCCATGCAGAGTATGCTAGAGTGTGTGTATTTTACCATTTGACCCTTTGAGTACCTGTAACAGGGAGATAAGGTAAATAGAGCATTGTCTCTGGCCCTGTAGATAGCCACTGTAATTGCCTCATTTATCTGTGTGAGTTAGACTGGATTTAGACAGGGAACTTTTTTCCAATGCTCTCCAGCTTAGTGTGACCCTTCACTGACCCTTGGTCCTCTGGAGGTCTGACCTCTGACCCTTGGATAAATAGGCCAATCTTTAGAGCAAACAAACCTTTACAGATAATACCCTTTCCTCACTATCTAGCCAAGCCGTACCATGTTGTGTGATTTTCACCCCTTTTTCTCCCCAATTTCGTAGTATCCAATTGTTGTAGTAGCTACTATCTTGTCTCATTGCTACAACTCCCGTACGGGCTCGGGAGAGACGAAGGTTGAAAGTGCGTCCTCCGATACACAACCAACCAAGCCGCTGCTTCTTTAACACAGCGCACATCCAACCCGGAAGCCAGCCGCACCAATGCGCCGGAGGAAACACCGTGCACCTGGCCACCTTGGCTAGCGTACACTGCGCCCAGCCCGCCACAGGAGTCGCTGGTGCGCGATGAGACAAGGACACCCCTACCGACCAAGCCCTCCCTAACCCGGGCGACGCTAGGCCAATTGTGCGTCGCCCCACGGACCTCCCGGTCACGGCCGGTTACGACGGAGCCTGGGCGCGAACCCAGGACTCTGATGGCACAGCTGGCGCTGCAGTACAGCGCCCTTAACCACTGCGCCACCCGGGAGGCCCTTCACTACTCTTTCCAGCACATATTTTTTTATTATAATGTTAAGCATTTCCATCAATAATTTCACAAAAAATGCTATATATATGCCAGTGTACTATGCTGTATGTACACGATAAAACAAGCTGACATGGCCCGATAACATAGATTTCCAAGATTTTCCTCTTGTAGGGCAATAACCGTGATTCTGATATCTGCTACAGACCACTTACTTTGTAAGCAGGCTGAGGGGTAGAAACTTGAGACAAGGATTCAACATATGAATAAGAGAACAAGCCCTGACCACCTCACTAAGGAGGCTGTTTGGCCGTTTAGGAGGCTCACTGCTGGAACCGGCTCAGAGTCCCCTCTCAGTCAGAACATGCATTTGTTGAATAGCTCAGCAGCTAAACAACCATTTCAATTTGTTCAGCACAGTCTCCCCCTTTGTCTCCTTGCTTGTGGGCTTCAGTTTTGCATTGACTTGTTACAGGCTGCTGCCAAACTCAACATGGATGTCGCAGCCAAGGGTTTGTACAGAGGGAGATTAAAGGAGAGGAGACACAGCCGTACCCAGTTTACCACCACTCTGGGGTATGAAAACAGAATCATATTGCCACAGTGGATTGTAACCATCCCGTTGTAAAGAGCTGTGTGTGTGTTCAAACTTTTGTATGTGTGTATGCAGGACGAGTGTGCATACGGTATGTGTTTATAGGTGTGTGTGAACTGTTCTATGCGTGTGGGATGGCCAGATGGTTAAATGTTTATGAGGCAGTATGCTCCTGGCTGTACTGGGATCAGGACATTACATCCTGCCATTCTTAGGAGGGTCAGGGGAAGTCACAGTGGAAGGGACAGGGGGGCCTGTGTGTGTGAGCAACTGAGTATGAGTAATCCACACCTGGTGCCGTCCATGCCTGTTGGCTTGAATCAGAGAGAGTACATTTTGTACATTGTCATTCTGAAACATACATTTTTTTGAGTGAGAAATGTGCGTCTGAATCTACCAAAATGTTCCGTTTTTTGTTGTTGTTGTGTTGGTTGATTTGCTGTCCACTCACCTCTAGAATCAAAGGGTCTGGTGCAGAAGCAGATCCCACAGCACCACAGGGGAAGTGAAGTTCAGGATGTATTTAGTTTCCCTCTCATTCATAACCAACTAGCGAATGGCAATGGGATGGGGGATGAGCACACCGGGCATCCTCCTTAGTAGAAGGCAGAGGGATGTGGAGTGTTGTTGGAGCAAACAAGAACTAAAATAACACATTTGCACTCATTTCCTGTTGCCAGAGGGGCCACTTCCTGTGTCAAGCCACATATGCCACATGACCCTCTCAACCCTCATAACCCTCCATTCCCCCCCCATACTCCATATCCCCCCACGTCCCCCTCGCAGCTTACTCCCTATGTAGTGAATATTATCTTCCTGTGTTTAATGCATCTGCCTCCTCCTTATTGTGTCACTATTTTTTACCCAGCTTGCTGTAATATTTAGAGAAAGCAGAAGGGGGAAGGTCAGCAAAATACAACCATCCATCTTGCTGGGACTGGGACTGCACATAGCAGCATGGCAGGAAGACTGACTACTGTATGGATTGTGGTAGTGCTCATTTTTCTCAAATGGAATTGGAATTTTACAGTACAGTGGAGTACAATATAGAGCACATGGAAGTTCTACTATGGAATCAAAATGCCAGGAAGATATCAGTAGGGAATTTCATATTTTATATTAGAACTGAAAAGATAGCTGAGTCTGCATCAAAAATAACCTCCCGTAGGGCCTCCCGGGTGGCACAGTGGTCTAGGGCACTGCATCGCAGCGCCAGGCTCTGTCGCAGCCGGCCGCGAACGGGAGGTCCGTGGGGCGACGCACAATTGGCCTAGTGTCGTCCGGGTTAGGGAGTGCACGCTATCCAGGTCACCAGGTGCACAGTGTCTCCTCCGACATATTGGTGCTGGCTTCCGGGTTGGATGCGCGCTGTGTTAAGAAGCAGTGCGGCTTGTGTTACGGAGGACGCATGGCTTTTGACCTCCGTCTCTCCCGAGCCCGTACGGGAGTTGTAGGGATGAGACAAGTAACTACTAACAATTGGATACCCCGAAAAGGGGGTAAAATACATAAAAAAATTAAAACAATCTCTCATAACTACATGATAAGTAATCTCTGCAAGTAGACCTATATGATGAATGCCTCTCCTCCTACTATGAGTCCCTTTCTGTCTATCCCCCCTTTCCTAGCTCTGTTCCCCCTTTCCTAGCTCTATCCCCCTTTCTAAGCTCTGTTCCCCCTTTCCTAGCTCTATCCCCCTTTCCAAGCTCTGTTCCCCCTTTCCTAGCTCTATCCCCCTTTCCTAGCTCTGTTCCCCCTTTCCTAGCTTTATCCCCCCTTTCCTAGCTCTACCCTCTTTTCCTAGCTAAATCCCCCCTTTCCTAGCTCTACCCCCCTTTCCTAGCTATATCACCTCTTTCCTAGCTCTATTCCCCCTTTACTAGCACTATTCCCCCTTTCCTAGCTCTATTCCCCTTTTCCCAGAGATGAGTTGGAATTTTTGCAGACCTCATATATTCTACGGTTTCTCATGGGGAGTTTTCTGACTCCCATCTTCACTGTTTTGTGTTTCATTTCCTCCATTCTCTAGATGAAGTCTTGTGGGAGGAGGGCATGGAAATGTTTACAACTTCCAGCAGCAGACGCAGATAGCTCTGGGAGTTGTGTACACAGACACACACACACACACACACACACACACACACACACACACACACACACACACACACACACACACACACACACACACACACACACACACACACACACACACACACACACACACACACACACACACACACACCGCATCAGTCTAACACATAAAGGCCTAGGAGGTCTCTTTACTGCGAATTATGGATTATCTCCTTCTATCATCTTGGTTAATTAAATTACCTGTTTTTTTAATCAGCCATCCACCACAGGGCTCAGGCATGTTAAAATAATAACCGCTGTGTCGTAATTTCACTTTAACCAACACACTAATTTTAGGACTGTTATTATGCTGTAAAAAAAAAGGCATGGGGAACATATTTCATTAACTAATTTAGCTGTGGTCATCATCCTACTGCCATCCATGTCCATTGTTGTGTTAGCGGGGCCATAACATGTTGAACTTTAATCGATTCAAGCTATATTTTATTTAATAGAATGATGATGATTCAATGCATGAAATGCTTCAGCTTAGGTTTGGTACATTTTATTGTTCAAATAAATAATGAATAAATTCCAAAAGTCTTGATACAGTGTTTGCAATCAAGGTCAGGATTTGATATAAGGAATTATACCGTGACATTGAGGGGGTCAAATGTCTTTTTAAGGGACCTCCTACAGTATGTGTGCACACACTCTATTACAAACACCACAAGTGTAATGACATTCATCCTACAAAGTGGGTGGGGTTATATCCTTCCTGTTTGGCCCTGTCCGGGGGTGTCCTCGGATGGGGCCACAGTGTCTCCTGACCCCTCCTGTCTCAGCCTCCAGTATTTATGCTGCAGTAGTTTATGTGTCGGGGGGCTAGGGTCAGTTTGTTATATCTGGAGTACTTCTCCTGTCCTATTCGGTGTCCTGTGTGAATTTAAGTGTGCTCTCTCTAATTCTTTCTTTCTCTCTTTCTTTCTCTCTCTCGGAGGACCTGAGCCCTAGGACCATGCCTCAGGACTACCTGACATGATGACTCCTTGCTGTCCCCAGTCCACCTGGCCATGCTGCTGCTCCAGTTTCAACTGTTCTGCCTTATTATTATTGGGCCATGCTGGTCATTTATGAACATTTGAACATCTTGGCCATGTTCTGTTATAATCTCCACCCGGCACAGCCACCCCACATAGCCTGGTTCCTCTCTAGGTTTCTTCCTAGGTTTTGGCCTTTCTAGGGAGTTTTTCCTAGCCACCGTGCTTCTACACCTGCATTGCTTGCTGTTTGGGGTTTTAGGCTGGGTTTCTGTACAGCACTTTGAGATATCAGCTGATGTACGAAGGGCTATATAAATACATTTGATTTGATTTGATTTTATGTATTCATGGCTGCCAAGGGAAGCCAGCCAGGCTTCCTAAAAAAGATTCACAATAAAAAAAGAAACAAACATATTCCTTCAATTCGAAAGAGGCTGAATCTATTTCACCAGAGAAAGCTTCCGAACGAGACAAACTCTGTCTTAGTATCCGTAGCCCATGTATCTGATACTGTCTGGCCAAAAAGTGTATGACATGTCACATTCCTTTTGGCCAGACAGCATCAGATACATGGGCTACAGATACTAAGACAGGGGGGCACTGTTTCACTCACTTTGATGTTTTCTTCTGTGAGATTGATGAGACTTGCTGTCGGTCAAAACTATCTATATATTCAGAGACAACCTACCAGATCTCAGAATGTCTGGGGGGGTGGGGGGGGCATTACAGTTTATGCCAGACATTACATTTTATTTCGCCTGCATAGTGGACACTACAGGCCTGTACTGGACAATGAGGTTTTGTGGGTCAGGGGAAGTGGCTGACATGGACCTCCAGAGAGATATCTGGGAATATGCAGCCAGCCAATTCATCACATTTCTGTTTATTCCTGGTGGGAGAGATGATGAGTCAGTGGCAATAGGTTTCTGTAGTACAGTCACTGACACAACACAGCAGCTGTGTTGAGCAGTGATGAATAAGATTAGAACCTGCTTATTCACTTCGTTTTATCGCTCACTGTAGCTGGACAAGTTTGGATTAGTATGCTCAGAAATGTCACACCCGATCAGTGATAACAGTTCATTGTTTTGGATCAGAGCCATGTTATGCCAAGCAGCTCTTAGCTTTCCTAAATGTATACTTCAAGTTAAATGCTTGCAGGTTGTCTTAATATGCACATACAGTTGAAGTCGGAGGTTTACATACACCTTAGCCAACGACATTTCAACTCAGTTTTTCACAATTCCTGACATTTAATCCTAGTAAAAATTCCCTGTTGTAGGTCAATTAGGATCACCACTTTATTTTAAGAATGTGAAATGTCAGAATAATAGTAGAGAGAATGATTTACTTCAGTTTTTATTTCTTTCATCACATTCCCAGTGGGTCAGAAGTTTACATACACTCAATTAGTATTTGGTAGTATTGCCTTTAAACTGTTTAACTTGGGTCAAATGTTTCAGGTAGCCTTCCACAAGCTTCCCACAATAAGTTGGGGGAATTTTGGCCCATTCCTCCAGACAGAGCTGGTGTAACTGAGTCAGGTTTGTAGGCCTCCTTGCTCGCACACGCTTTTTCAGTTCTGCCAACAAATTTTCTATAGGATTGAGGTCAGGGCTTTGTGATGGCCACTCCAAAACCTTGACTTTGTTGTCCTTAAGTAATTTTGCCACAACTTTGGAAGTATGCTTGGGGTCATTGTCCATTTGGAAGACCCATTTGCGATCAAGCTTTAACTTCCTGACTGATGTCTTGAGATGTTGCTTCAATATATACACATACTTTTTCTGCCTCATGATGCCATCTATTTTGTGAAGTGCACCAGTCCCTCCTGTAGCAAAGCACCCCCACAACATGATGCTGCCACCCCCGTGCTTCACAGTTGGGATGGTGTTCTTCGGCTTGCAAGCCTCCCCCTTTTTCTTCCAAACATAACGGTGGTCATTATGGCCAAACAGTTCTATTTTTGTTTCACCAGACCAGAGGACATTTCTCCGAAAAGTAGGATCTTTGTCACCATGTGCAGTTGCAAACTGTAGTCTGGCTTTTTGATGGCGGTTTTGGAGCAGTGCCTTCTTCCTTGCTGAGCGGCCTTTCAGGTTATGTCGATATATGACTTGTTTTACTGTGGATATACAGTGGGGCAAAACATTATTTAGTCAGCCACTAATTGTGCAAGTTCTCCCACTTAAAAAGATGAGAGAGGCCTGTAATTTTCATCATAGGTACACTTCAACTATGACAGACAAAATGAGAAAAAAAATCCAGAAAATCACATTGTAGGATTTTTAATGAATTTATTTGCAAATTATGGTGGAAAATAAGTATTTGGTCACCTACAAACAAGCAAGATTTCTGGCTCTCACAGAACTGTAACTTCTTCTTTAAGAGGCTCCTCTGTCCTACACTCGTTACCTGTATTAATGGCACCTGTTTGAACTTGTTATCAGTATAAAAGACACCTGTCCACAACCTCAAACAGTCACACTCCAAACTCCACTACACCAGAAACAAAATTGTAGACCCGCACCAGGCTGGGAAGACTGAATCTGCAATAGGTAAGCAGCTTGGTTTGAAGAAATCAACTGTGGGAGCAATTATTAGGAAATGGAAGACATACAAGACCACTGATAATCTCCCTCGATCTGGGGCTCCACGCAAGATCTCACCCCGTGGGGTCAAAATGATCACAAGAACGGTGAGCAAAAATCCCAGAACCACACGGGGGGACCTAGTGAATGACCTGCAGAGAGCTGGGACCAAAGTAACAAAGCCTACCATCAGTAACACACTACGCCGCCAGGGACTCAAATCCTGCAGTGTCAGACGTGTCCCCCTGCTTAAGCCAGTACATGTCCAGGCCCGTCTGAAGTTTGCTAGAGAGCATTTGGATCATCCAGAAGAAGATTGGGAGAATGTCATATGGTCAGATGAAACCAAAATATAACTTTTTTGTAAAAACTCAACTGGAGGACAAAGAATGCTGAGTTGCATCCAAAGAACACCATACCTACTGTGAAGCATGGGGGTGGAAACATCATGCTTTGGGGCTGTTTTTCTACACAGGGACCAGGACGACTGATCCGTGTAAAGGAAAGAATGAATGAGGCCATGTATCGTGAGATTTTGAGTGAAAACCTCCTTCCATCAGCAAGGACATTGAAGATGAAACGTGGCTGGGTCTTTCAGCACGACAATGATCCCTAACACACCGCCCGGGCAACGAAGGAGAGGCTTCGTAAGAAGCATTTCAAGGTCCTGGAGTGGCCTAGCCAGTCTCCAGATCTCAACCCATAGAAAATCTTTGGAGGGAGTTGAAAGTCTGTGTTGCCCAGCAACAGCCCCAAAACATCACTGCTCTAGAGGAGATCTGCATGGAGGAATGGGCCAAAATACCAGCAACAGTATGTGAAAACCTTGTGAAGACTTACAGAAAACATTTGACCTCTGTCATTGCCAACAAAGTGTATATAACAAAGTATTGAGATAAACTTTTATTTTAATACTTATTTTCCACCATAATTTGCAAATAAATTCATTTTTTTTCTCATTTTGTCTGTCATAGTTGAAGTGTACCTATGATGAAAATTACAGGCTTCTCTCTCTTTTTAAGTGGGAGAACTTGCACAATTGGTGGCTGACTAAATACTTTTTTGCCCCACTGTAGATACTTTTGTACCTGTTTCCTCCAGCATCTTCACAAGGTCCTTTGCTGTTGTTCTGGGATTGATTTGCACTTTTCGCACCAAAGTATGTTCATCTCTAGGAGACAGAACGCGTCTCCTTCCTGAGCGGTATGACGGCTGCGTGGTTCCATGGTGTTTATACTTGCGTACTATTGTTTGTACAGATGAACGTGGTACATTCAGGCGTTTGGAAATTGCTCCCAAGGATGAACCAGACTTGTGGAGGTCTACAATTTATTTTCTGAGGTCTTGGCTGATTTTTTTTGATTTTCCCATGATGTCAAGCAAAGAGGCACTGAATTTGAAGGTAGGCCTTGAAATACATCCACAGGTACACTGGAGGTGTACTCAAATGATGTCAATTAGCCTATCAGAAGCTTCTAAAGCAATGACATCATTTTCTGGAATTTTCCAAGCTGTTTAAAGGCACAGTCAACTTAATGTATGTAAACTTCTGACCTATTGGATTTGTGATACAGTGAATTATAAGTGAAATAATCTGTCTGTAAACAATTGTTGGAAAAATTACTTGTGTAATGCACAAAGTTGATGTCCTAACCGACTTGCCAAAACTATAGTTTGTTAACAAGAAATGTGTGGTGTGGTTGAAAAACGAGTTTTAATGACTCCAACCTAAGTATATGTAAACTTCCGACTTCAACTGTATTTCCCCTACATAGGCGAAGGGAAGGGGCATTGGAAAATGTTTTTTTAATGGCTGGCTGTAAAAGAATGTCAAGTGGGCAGTTGATGCGTAAGCAACATCATAAACCATGTGGTCATGGCACTTAACAGGAAGACAACGACGTAGCTAGAATGTCAGAGACGTGAAGACCTGACCTAGTGTGCCTCCCAAATGGCACCCTATTCCCTATATAGTGCACTTCTTTTGACCAGGGCTCATGGGCCTATTTGGGATGCAGACCTACTGTTGAAACTACTGGCTTGATGACAGTGTCCATTTCAATTAGGGAAATTAGCAATGACTGAGAAATCTGACAGCAAAATCTCCTCTCTCACCAAGGGACATTTACTGAATTGATATGCTGTATAAGACCCCTTTTCTTCTACATAATTGCTCCCTAATTATACATTAGTTATTCGATTACCCCTTTTAATCTGAAAGTCATGGGCGCGGGATGGGCTGGCTCTGTAAATGGCGGCTCAGGCTCAGTCATTGACGAGTTAGTAACTGCCCTAATTAAGGAATATGTTACTCACACACTGAACCCCTGAGAGACATTTTACATGTTGGTGGGCCATAGATATTCATGAGATTCTCTCATTTGTAATAATAAAGCTCGGAATTGCGGGGGAAATGGTTCTATGGTTATGGCGGTCGCTCCCTCTCTCTCTAACGACTAAACCTTATTTCTCAGTCAGCCATTACCTAGTCAGAATAATGTGCTGCTCTGCACAATGGAAGTGGTTTGAGCGCCGGTGCAAGGAGCCATTGTTAGGCTGTATTCCTCATTCTTAGATCTAGTCAGAGGTCTTTATAATGAGACTCCACTCTCAGAGAAGAGGTTAGGAGTTACACTGTATGGGTGCAGTGAGGTGTTTCTACACTAAAGTATATCAATGGTCATTTGTTGTCGGTTGTAAACGCATGCAGCATTAACACAAAATACCAGCCAGAGCCAGATTCTACCATTTATTACACATACTGTATTACATTCTTAAATAAAAATGCTCCACTGAACAGTTCTTGCATAGATATCTTACAATACCAATTTAAAAAAGAATTATGAAACAGACCAGTAACAAAAATAAAGTTTTCTTCTTCCTTAATAAAGAACATTACCATACTAACATCATATAATACAAATAATAATATTTTTCAACACTTTGTACAGCAAAAATAAAAACAAGGAGAAAAAGAACCCAAGAGAAAACTGAAAAGGAAATGACCATGACAATGACAGGAGGCAGGAGGGAGGGAAGGAGGAGGGGTGAGGAGGGAAGGAAGGAGCAGGAGTGAGGAGGGAGGGAAGGAGGAGGGGTAGGGAGGGAGGGAAGGAGGAGGGGTAGGGAGGTAGGGAAGGAGGAGGGAGGGAAGGAGGAGGGGTGAGGAGGGAGGGAAGGAGCAGGAGTGAGGAGGGAGGGAAGGAGGAGGGGTAGGGAGGGAGGGAAGGAGGAGGGGTGAGGAGGGAGGGAAGGAGCAGGGGTGAGGAGGTAGGGAAGGAGGAGGGGTGAGGAGGGAGGGAAGGAGGAGGGGTGAGGGAGGGAGGGAGGGAAGGAGGAGGGGTGAGGGAGGGAGGGGTGAGGGAGGGAAGAAGGAGGGTTGAGGGAGGGAGGGAATGAGCAGGGGTGAGGAGGGAGGAAGGGGGTCAGGATGGAGGGAATGAGGAGGGGGGAGGGGGGAGGGAAGGAGCAGGGGTGAGGAGGGAAGAAGGGAGGCAGGAGGGGTGAGGAGGGATGGAGGGAAGGAGCAGTGGTGAGGAGGGAGGGAAGGAGGAGGGGTGAGGAGGGAGGAAGGGAGCAGGGGTGAGGAGGGAGGGAAGGAGGAGGGGTGAGGGAGGGAGGGAGGCAGGAGGGGTGAGGAGGGAGGGAAGGAGCAGGGATAAGGAGGGAGGAAGGGAGGGCGGGATGGAGGGAGGGAAGGAAGGAGGAAGGGAAGGCGTGAGGGAGGGGTGGAAGAGCAGAGGGTGAGGGGTCAGGGTCTGGTAGGAAGGAGAGGTGATGTTGTTGTTGGCATTATAGAGCCGCTGCAGAAGGAGTAAATGACAGAGGTGACAATGGAAAAGGTGTTCCCACTGTGTCACTGGGCTTCCACAGATGTACCAGGTGTAGAGGCTGGACTGGGACTAGACTACCTTGTGGAGGCTCAGCCGTACTGTAGACGGTCTGAGAAAAGCACTGGTGGGTTTAGTTCTGCTCTACAGGCTGAGGTGTGTTGTTGGCTGGGTGGGTGCCCCAATAGAAATATAATTATATTGGAATTTGAGTAATTATATTTCTATGTGTGGCCCCTTGACTGAGGATAGTTATTACAGCTACACATCCTGGTTCTGTCTGTCTGGCCATGAGACTCTCCACTTAGCAGAGGGTAAATAGAATATAAAGTCAAGTACTCTAACTCACCTCCTGAACTTGACACATGTCCAACACCTCATGAAGACAAAGCCATAGAGATGAATCAACATTTATCAAGATGTATCTTCCGCTAACAGCACATGTCAGAGTGTGATGCCTGGGCCCCAGAGTTGGATGGATAAGGATTGGGGGACAAAGGGAAAGAAGGGGTGAGGTGGAGGGATACAGAGACAGGGGGGAAGAGTTTTGTCAATCCCTTATATACTGACACATCAAATATGGACAAACACAGCAGATACAGACACACTCCCTGATGCAGATGTACAACAAAAAGAACCATGAGTTTCAACATCCCAAACAGGACCAAATTAGTCACCTGTTACATGGCAATGAACAGAACCCCTTGAACTGTCAAAACAACTGTCCAACATTATCTTACCATGCCCAGTTGCCATTGGCTGTTAAATGACAGTAGAGGGCCTATATCATGCTAATAACCTATTAGTGTGATTGGCTAAAAACTAAAAAGGAGCTACCTTATTGGTTCTTGTGGTTAAGTGCATCAGGAAGTGTCACAACATGTTATGTGGATATTTGACATTTGAGTGCTCCAACAGACTATGCTATCATTAAGTAAGTAGGTACACTATGGAGTGTGCGCAGTAAGTTCATGTAGTGAAATGGTATGCTTGAGAAGATAGAACAACAGGAACATTAAAAGAGTGTGTGAGATGTATGTAGGAGTCGAAATGCTGAAGCACTGTTGCCTAGTAGTGCACAATACCCTTTAAGTTCCACCTAAAGTGTTGTGGTTAAAATGGGTCTACAGTAGGTCTAACGACTAATGTCTAATGTCTATGGACATTCTAGTGGCCTACAGAACTGTTATCAGACCCACTGTAAACCAGTCACTACCCATACGAGCTCATTGAGTTGAAGAGCTACTAATGTATCTATCTACAAAGCTGCCAGAAGCCTCACCAAAGTGACAACCCTACCTCATGGGGACCGAACGTGTGAGGCTTCAAGTTTCGGGAATGCTTAAGGTAGGTGTATGATGCAGTCGTTCTTGGGATGGTTTTCGCAGGCAACAGTTAACCTAACAGAGACTCGACGGTCCACCTCAGACATGACAGTTTGAAATATTACACTCCACTGTACTATGTTGCACTGTACTAAGAAGCTAATTGAACTAAGTCTACATTAGAATTGGTAGGCTGCTAGTTAAGTCACCCTTGAATTGGGCACCCTAAAGAGACTACACAACCATATTTTACAACCATGAATGGACCATGAGTTCGGCCACACTGAACACCAGACAAGAGATTGTAATGCAGGAAGAAGTTGGGTCAGGGTTGGGTCAGGGTTGTGGAAGGGGGGGGAATAATGGTGGAATAGTACTGGACAGTAAAACGAGTTCATTCTTTCTTTCTCTCGCTCTCTCTCTTACTCTCTCTCTATTTTCATTCACAGCAGTTTACTTGTGAATCTGCAAATCTTTGGGCGAAAGTGTATACGTGTGCGTTCAGCGTTCCTGCAGTTGATTGTGCATGGATCACTTCTGTGGGGTTATAGAGAGAGGGAGAGATGGAGAGAGGGATAAAGGGCTATTAGAATGGCACTTGTAGAGTGCAGAAGGAGGGGGAGTGGGGGGTTGTGTTGTAAATAGCTATAAGGGCCTGTAGGATTAATCATAATCTCATTTTAATCGCTAATCCATGAGATAAAAAGCACGGCTAATTTCATCATCATTTGGTTAATCCCTGGGGTAAACATTTTTTTTCTCTTTGTCAAAAAATATCTCTTCAATTTCGATCACTTTCTCAAATAAATATATATCTCTCTGGCTTTACGATAAGCTGCTGCTAATGTACTCTTGTTTGTTCTGTGGCAGATTCCACACTGGTTTCATAACAGTACTGTGGACCGTTGAAATGAAACCATTTTGGCTGTCGGTCCCTGATGTTTTTTCCCCCAGATCTGTTTCCCTGTGACCAAAAGCCTTTCTCATTAGTGGAGTGCGACTGGAGAGACTAGAGGAGCCTCCACAGAGTAGCCTGCTGCGCTAATGCTAATCAGAGCTGTGGGATACTAGTGGCCAGGAAACTATACAGAGGAGCATCTCCATGACAGCAAGCAGTGTTTTAACAGGCGAGGGAAAGGGAAAGGGGCCTAGCTAGCTTCTTCTGGTGAAAATGCCACAGGACTGAAATAGAATAGGACTTTTCATTTGAAGTGAGGTTTTAGACCTGTCAGTGTGTACGCAAGAGGACTAAAATTGGGCTAATTTGGATTTAAACTGTGTGCTGCTATCTTTTTAGCATGCAGGCCTGTTACGGGCTAAATTACCATGACCATAGTATCCATTTTCTGTTACCCAGCAGGCTTTGCTGCAGTGGAAGCCGTAGAAACGGCTACAACCAGAAGTGAACGTCTACTAGAACATAAGAGTGCTTGAAGAGTTTTCATGTTTTTGAACCTATTTGAAGTGCCAGTGAAGTGCATGGTGTATTTGCATTGAGTTTTTTTGAGTTTGAGTGTTTGTTTTTACATCATTCAGCTCTATGATCCCAAATGAATGTGATTTGTGTGGTTCGTAAAGAAAATAAAATGTCAGAAACAAAACTAAAACAAATACATTATTGCCAGCTAAAGTTAGACAGATTATAAGCTCCCCTAAAGTGAATGAATCAACCAACATACCGTACAATCCCAGTCTCCCACACTGTTAGTTTCAAACCAGTCTACTGGTAGTAGTATTCTTTCTCACAATGCAGATTAGATTCACAATGTACCCTAAGGATGTGCCGTGCTATAGCTCGCATTGGGACACACACAGACATACCATTGCAATTCCGGCAAAAAGTGCCACAAACAAACCCCATATGATTGTACGTTGAAGGGGAGGGGGAGGGGGGGGGGGGCGTAATAGAAACAAATCCCCCTGCATTTCTCAAATTTTGGCATTACCTTGCATCATCCACCATGGCAATACAAAAATAATCACTGTAGCGTTAAAACAAAACAAAACAAGAAGAAATAAGTTCCAACTAAAAAGTGGATGCAAAACACAAAGATCATCTTAATCTCTTGTTTCACTTCGTCTTTTTGTTGCCGAGACACTGTGTTTGTGTTTGTAGAGAAAGAGCTGCTGCTGCGCCAGTGGTGCCAATAGGCCTGGTGTGGAGGCGGTCCACTTCCCAGATACCGGTGTGTTCTGTTCCAGACCCTGCCTGGCTCCAGGGTAGTTCCATGCTGGACGTTTTTGGTATTGATTGTTCGGAGCTCCACCGGCCCACCTGAGGGCAGCTCTGGGATCGTCTGCGAGATTCTGGCATGGCTGATACATAAACGTTACTATAGAGACAGTAATGGCATCTTCTCTGATAAAGCAGCCATTACAACTGGTGTGAGGAGGCCAGAGTGGGTGTGTATGCGAGAGGGGAAGGAAGTGGTACAGTAATAGTGACAGTATTAGTGATAGTGGTGTTGGTATTAATGCCCTGATTACAAGGCTATGTAGGACTTCATAGATCTGGGGCATACAGGTGAGGAATCTGGTCCCATGGTGTAGAAGCTGATTGTTAACATACAGAGACTGAGAGACCTAGGCCTGATTTGTGGTGATTGATTGAACATGAGAACAAGCTTGTTTTCTCATTTCAAAGCCATTACCTCCAGCGGAATAAGATAGTCTTTTACAAAACAACAATTGCAAAAAATCTTACAGAGAAAAATTTGGAGCAGAACAAATAATTCCGGGAAGCGATCTGAGTGTGTGTGTGAGAGGCTGCCATGCAGTGTTTCGTTTTCCAACTCTGTTCATTAACTAAATCATTATTTGAGTCTTATCTCAAAGTGGAGCCATGAGCAAAGAAACTGTTCTGTGTGTCGTTGTATTTGTGTCTGTATGGTGTGAGTGTGTGAGAGACAGATTTTTACATTTTTTATTCAGTATTTTTATGCAGGTTTTTTTTCTCCTTTGTATTCTTTTTTTCAGTTTTTGTTGTATACTTTATGAAAAAAAAGCACAGATAACATTGAAAAAGTCAGTGCAGACAATGGATACGAAACAGGCAAGTCTCTCTGGGCTGATGTTGTCCTTTCTACTACCCAGAGAGTTGGGTGTCTTTAGTCCCAGGTTCATGTTCAGTAGCCTATCAAGTTCCTAGTCTCCCAAATAGGGTGTGTGGTCACAGCAGACCAGCCTCCCAGGCCCCTCCCCCGCCATACTGGAGGAGGTAGGGGGTTCCAAGGTGTATTTCCAGAATCCACACAAACAAAGCAAAAATACCATTTCCAGTTTTATGTTGTGTTTTGGCCCTGGTTTGGTGCGGATGCCTCGAAGGTCACGCCAAGGTTTGCTTTTAGTATCACACAGGAGAAACACAGAGTGGAAAACAGAGGTCCTTCTCTTTCATTTCAGGCCAACAATACAAATCCTTTTTCTTTCAGAGTTTCTTGTGATTTCTATTTTTTTTTTTTTTTATCTCCTTAACTGTCAGTGCTAAATAGCAGGTACTGAGTTTAGCCTGTGTTTACGGGCCGGGGTGCGTTCGTTCGATGTTCCTCCCTTCCTGCCATATGTGCACATTCTTTCTCGTTTGTACTTAAAATGTTTTAGTTTTTTTCATTCAGTGAATTTTTAAGAAATTTCAGCTGAAAGAAAACAGACCATCATTCTTAATAATAATAGTAATAATTAATTGTCTTTAAAAAACAAAGGCAAGAAAGTGTCGCTGCGCATTTGTTAGTTGTTGCCTGTGAGGTGGCAGGAGTGAAGCTGAGCGAGAAGAGCAGAGCGCCTCCTACAGGAGAGCCTGAGAGATCCACAGCAAGGTGCCTGTGGGTCACAGAGCTCACTCTCTGGAAGTGTCAGACCCTACTCCCACAGACAGGCGGCGCCACTGGCGGATTGCCCACTAGTTCCATTGGTCTCCCTCGTCTCGCTATTTTGGCATTGTTGTTATTTCACACGGTATAGCTTGCTGAGGGTTGACATATAGCTGCAGTTTGTGGGTTCCTATACAAGAGACACAAATTGGGATGGGGTTGGGAAACAGCACACCAGAATAAAATGGCCAATAGTTATTGTTGGTTTGTGTGGCCCATTGTTACTTCTGCAAGTCACGGACGTTTGGCGTGTCAAAGGAAAGCAGTTCATAATTCTGGGTGAACCATTTCCTTTCCCAAGTTGCTCCATAGTTTAAATGTACAGAAAAGAAACATTGGAGTGTAAATGGGTCGTAACTGGATCAGCGGATTGGTTTGGCAGTGTGTGAGTTCCCAACCCTGACTGGACAAGGCATGGCTAATCGGATGACACGATGAAAGAGAATTGGTTGTAGACTGTTGAGTAGAAGTGTGAATCATGGAAGTGTGAATAAAAAAACAAGCTGCTCCTCGACTCTTTCACTCCATCACTCCATCCGTCCTCGCCGACCAGCCGTCTGTCTGGAGTCGTGGCGTCCGTCTATCCAGCGTGTCATCTCCCATAGTGCTTTGCTCCTGGTGTCAGGTCTTAGGTGGGTCTCTGAGGGCAGGGTCAGCCTCTGGATGGTGAGAGCCGAAGCTGCTGTGTGGGTCGTCTTCCATCCTGCTTACTTATTCTCTCCTTCTATCTCTCCTTCTCCCTCTCTTCTTCCTCGCTCTCCTCCTCCTGCTCCCTTAGATGTGCCTCTTCATGTGCAGGGCCAAGTGGTCTGACCTGGAGAAACACCTGGAGAGAAGGAAAAAAAGAGAGGTTGTCAAAATCTACTCAATAACAGTTGGCATGTTAAAGGCATGTCACGTGCAACCAAAGGACAAAAAACTCTAGACCACATTTACTCCACATACAGAGACTCATACAAAGCTCTCCCCCGCCCTCCATTTGGCAAATCTGACCATAATTATATCCTCCTGATTCCTGCTTACAAGCAAAAACTAAAGCAAGAAGTACCAGTGACTCACTCAATAAGGAAGTGGTCAGACGACACAGATGCTAAGCTAAGACTGTTTTGCTTGCACAGACTGGAATATGTTCTGGGATTCTTCTGATGGCATTGAGGAGTATATCTCATCAGTTACTGGCTTCATCAATATGTGCATCGATGATGTCGTCCCCATAGTGACCATATGTACACACCCCAACCAGAAACCACGGATTAGAGGCCACATCCGCACTGAGCTAAAGGGTAGAGCTGCTGCTTTCAAGGGGCTGGACTCTAACCCGGATGCTTATAAGAAATCCTGCTATACCTTCCTGACGAACCATCAAACAGGCAAAGCATCCATTCAGGACTAAGATCGAATCGTACTACACTGGGTCCGATGCTCGTCGGATGTGGCAGGTCTTGCACATTATTACGGACTACAAAGGGAAGAACAGCAATGAGCTGCCCAGTGACATGAGTCTACCAGATGAGCTAAATAACTTCTATGCTCGCTTCGAGGCAAGCAACACTGAAGCATGCATGAGAGCATCAGCTGCTCCGGTTGACTGTGTGATCACTCTCTCCGTAACCAATGTGAGTAAGACCTTTAAACAGGTCAACATTCACAAGGCCGCAGGGCGTGTATTCCGAGCATGCGCTGACCAACTGGTAAGTCTCTTCACTAACATTTTCAACATGTCCCTGACTGAGTCTGTAATACCTACATGTTCCAAGCAGACCACCATAGTTCCTGTGCCCAAGAACACAAAAGTAATCTGCCTAAATGACTACCAACCCGTAGCACTCACGTCTATAGCCATGAAGTGCTTTGAAAGGCTGGTCATGGCTCACATCAACACCATTATCCCAGAAACCCTAGACCAACTCCAATTTACATACTGCCCCAACAGATCCACAGATGATGCCATCTCTGTTGCACTCCACACTGCCCTTTCCCACCTGGCCAAAAGAAACACCTATGTGAGAATGCTATTAATTTACCCAAATTCCTTGGTGTCCACATCACCAACAAACTAACATGGTCCAAACACACCAAGACAGTCATGAAGAGGGCACAGCAAAGCTTATTCCCCCTCAGGAGACTGAAAAGATTTACCATGGGTCCTCAGATCCTCAAAAGGTTCTACAGCTGCACCATCAAGAGCATCCTGACCGGTTGCATCACAGCCTGATATGGTAACTGCTCGGCCTCCGACGGCAAAAGACTGTTCTCTCTGCTACCGCACTGCAAGTGGTACCGGAACACCAAGTCTAGGTCCAAAAGGCTTCTTAACAGCTTCTACTCCCAAGCCATAAGACTCCTGAACAGCTAATCAAATGGGTACCCGGACTACCCCCACCCCCATTTTTACGCTGCTACTCTCTGTTTATTATGTATGCATAGTCGCGTTTACCTCTACCTACATGTACATATTACCTCAATTACCTCGACTAATCTGTGACCCCGCACATTGACTCTGTACCGGTACCCCCTGTATATAGCCTCGCTACTGTTATTTTATTGTTGCTCCTTCATTTTTTCTTATTTTTCTATTTGTCTCATTTTATTTTAAATGTTTTAATTACATTTTTTTTTTTTTTTTCCTTCAGTTTATTTTAGTAAATACTTTCTTAACACTTTTGTTCTTAAAACTGCATTGTTGGTTAAGCGCTTTGTAAGAAAGCATTTCACTGTAAAGTCTCCTCCACCTGTTGTATTCGGCACATGTGACAAATCAAATTTGATTTGACTTTGATCAAGACAGTAGGTACAAATGGTTACGCATTCAGAAAGGTAGTCGGGAGGCATGACTGATCTGTGCCTTTAGCTAGATGGATGCCCAGATTTGAAACAGTACAGGACATCCAGATGTTGGCTGGAGAACTGTTGAGGTTGGAATGGACACTCCGATAATCTCTGTAGAAATCAGTGATATGTTACCATGCTAGAACAGACCGTGCTCTTCTGCTGCTGATCCGAAATGACAAACCCTTGCAGAGGTGTATATGAAACAGAAAGGAATGTGGGTAATAATCCGTGTTTAGTGATTCTAGATCAGCAGCTAGTGTGTGTGTGAGAAAACAAGGCTCTGTGTAAAACGGACGGAGTGAGGATCAGACACACAATGACAGAAAAACAACATTTGTCCCTTAAAAATACAAAATAATAAATGACATCTCGCTTCATTTTTCTCACATTAGCGACTGAACGTTATAAAATGAGGACATGCCAAATCAGCATCCGGATTGCTCGTTTATTAAAGAGCATGAGCGATAATTCTCCAAAACGCAGCCGCAAATCAAGATCCCTGACTTATGCAGTTCTGCGACTTACACCACAGCTAGAGGTGAAATACTATCGCAGAAACCCAAGCCCTTATTAGTTATGCAGCGTTTGAGTCATGGCAGAAGAGGAGGGTGGAGGGAGCAACGGCCCGTAGGCCTGTTTCGGGAACTAATCGATTAAACTCACTGGTTACTGCTACTGTTGAGGGTGATACATAACAGCAGACAGGGAGAATATACGCCACATGTCCTTTAAGGGTCGATTATCGTATTACACTCATGCAAAGCAATAAAATGAATCACAACAGATGTGAATAAAGCAAGCTGGAAAACAAAATGTGGGAGAGTGAACTGAGGAAGGAAAAATTATATTTGCCGACGGCTGTATCCATTATTAATTTGTCCACAGACAGCTCTACAATGTAAATCCAAAGGAGGTGTCTCTCTCTCCAGACAAGACTAGGAAACGTTATTTCTCCAGCTAGCCGTGGTGTATACAGGTGGTGGAAGAACACAACACAAGATTTGGTTATGAAAGAGAAAGCTGCACTTCAGTCCTCCTCTCTCTCGCTTTCTGTCCACCTCGTCTATACCTTTCCATCAACCATTATAAGTGACACTTTGGGATCATAGGGCAGACCAGACGCAGGTTGCAATTCAAGACTTCTGGCAAAATCTCTTTCATTTAATGTCTTCTCTTTTTCAACATCTCTCTCCTTCCCTCACAACTTCCTGTATTAGCTCTCCCTTCTTCCCTTTGAACCGTCTATGTTGTACCTGTCTAGTCTATGTGTGTGTCTGCTAGAGAGGGCCAGTGGGGGCTGAGTAAGTTCCACTGGACAGATGGCCGTCCGAGTCACTGTCAGGGGCCGCCACACCAGCTGGTACGCCCCTGTCTCCCCCCTGCCGTACCCCTCCGCCCCTCTACCCCTCTGCCTCTCCCTGCAGGGGGTCCCAGCTTGATTAGGCAGGATTAATGACGTGCCTGTCTGTGAGTGTGTGCGCACACGATCATGTGTGTGTATGTGTGTGTGTGTGTGTGTATCAGAAAGGCTCAGAGAGAGGCTGAGAGCTCAACACACTGACTGTATTTACTGTTAAACTTCCTCCCATTCTGATGGTAATGTGGTAACACAGCAGTGAGTTCCTCCTGGCCCATCTACTGTAGCCAGGCGTTCCCTAAGGCGCCTGAACAGGCTGCCTCACAGAGGGGAGATCAACGTGCCTGTTTGATGGTCGTGTCACTCACAAAACGCTTCAAAGGCCTAGCAGAAGACTGGGTTGAGTTAACCTCTGTGTCAGCTTGCGTCCCAAATGGTGCCCTATTGCCTTTGTAGTGCACTCCTTTTGACCAGGGCCCATGGGGCTCTAGGCCAAAGTAGTGCACTATGGAGGGGATAGGGTGCCATTTGGGACTCAAACCCAGTCTACAGTTTGAATAAAACTGTTGACGACGACAGAAGAGAGGGACAGATACTGCATTATCGTCCATATTTATCTTATTCTGTTTCAGAGAATAATGTAAACAAGAAAATCATTTGGATGGGCTTTTAAGACGCGCTGATGGTTCAGCCTCAATCACTGGATGTGTCCAAAATGACACCATATTTCCTATAACGTGCACTACTTTTGACCAGAGTCCTATGGGCCCAGATCAAAAGTAATGTACTATATTGGGAATAGGGTGCCATTTGGGATGCACCCACTGTCATCTCATTCACACTCAATGTGTTGGTAGCCATTTTACAG
This sequence comes from Oncorhynchus clarkii lewisi, assembly GCF_045791955.1. Classification (NCBI taxonomy): domain Eukaryota; kingdom Metazoa; phylum Chordata; class Actinopteri; order Salmoniformes; family Salmonidae; genus Oncorhynchus; species Oncorhynchus clarkii. Next base: position 59,985,463 of record NC_092149.1, on the reverse strand, counting down.
CAGTGTCCCAGTGTGTGTGTGTGAAATACTACTAAGACATAATCAGCAGATGAGTTATAGGTATTGATCCAGCCAGCACCCCTACTGGTGTTCTTTATCACACACACACACACACACACACACACACACACACACACACACACACACACACACACACACACACACACACACACACACACACACACACACACACACACACACACACACACACACACACACACACTGCAGTGCTGCTCCTTGCATTTCCTTCCTTCCTTCCCTGCTTTAATTTATGTCTCTTCATTTCTGTGCCAGAGCCGTGTGTGTGGGAGTATTTGTGCGTGTGTGTGAATATACAGTGTGTGTGTGTGTGTGTGTTGTGTGTGTGTGTGTGTGTGTGTGTGTGTGTGTGTGATGTGTGTGTGTGTGTGTGTGTGTGTGTGTGAGTGTGTGTGTGCCAGCAGAACATGCATAATACACTCCAGTAAGATTAGTAGACTCCAGCAGTGTTCTTGAAGGGGTTAGGTTTAAAACCCAAACTAGAGGAACCAGGAGGGTCCAATTAGAGTCCCCTTGGGTCCGAGGAAGCACGTTTGAGTGTGTGTGTGTATGTGTGTGTTTGCAGTGGGCGTGTGTGTGAGAGAGAGAGAGTGAATGTTTGTGTGTGTGTGAACTGGTTGCTTTCCTGAATGGCTGGCTTAGCTCACATCCAAGAGGCTGGAGGCTGTGTGTGTCTAAAGTAGGCCTGGCATCTGGACCTGTCAATTATCCTAACAATAGCAGGCCCGATCCAAATAGCCCCATTGTTAGCCAATAGCCAGGATACATTCTGGTAATGAGTGTTGGAACACAGATTTGGTGATGCACTCCCCCTGGTTAGTCAGTGTTGTGGGCTTGATTGGGGCTATGGGGCATTATGCACAGTGGCTATGGCTGATGTGTTTAGGCTTATAGTGGGGTGGATTTGGGGAGTGTGTGTGTGTGTGTGTGTGTGTGTGTGTGTGTGTGTGTGTGTGTGTGTGTGTGTGTGTGTGTGTGTGTGTGTGTGTGTGTGTGGAGGAGGAGGAGGAAGGGAGGTGGTGGGCTTTGTAAAGCGGTCCCCTTCTGCAGGGGGATTGCAGCTTGCGTGTGGAAAAACAGGGGTATCTGTCCCAAATAGCACCCTATTCCCTGTACAGTGCACCACTTTTGACTAGGGCTCTGGTCAAAAGTAGTGCACTATAAAGGAATAGGGTGTCATTTGGGATTCAGACAGGGTGACGGCTTCCCGCTATTGTCACCTGACAGCTTATCACTCAGAGAGCTCCACGCTAATATACATGTGCCCTCACACACACACACACACACACACACACACACACACACACACACACACACACACACACACACACACACACACACACACACACACACACACACACACACACACACACACACACACATACACACACACACTGCTGTCTTCAGACAAAGGGCTGCCTTTGTGTCTCCAGCAGGACAGAGGTCTGATAAGTGTCACACTGTGGTTGCTGTAAGAAAATTAAAGAGTGCCTCTGTATGCCCAAGCTGGTTTGTTTGGTTGATGTCGCGCTCTCTCTCTCTCTCTCTCTGTCTCTCTGTCTCTCTCTCTCTCTCAAGTAAATGTTTTATTCTATTACATAACCATCTCACTTTTAGAAGGCCACTATATTAATTTGTGATTTGAATGTGAGTGCCATCAGCAGCCTGGTTGGGGCTAGGGGGAGCAGGGGAGAGCGGCTTGTGAGAATGGCCTATTCACAGTCGTCATTTGGTAATGGGCATCACAGGACTGGCCTGTGACTGAGTTATTCAGCAGAGACTGGAGCAGAGCCTGTGCTAACTGCTAGCTGCCAGGGAGGAGAGGAGAGCCCGTCTGTAGACTAGAGTGCAGCTATGCACATGATGAAGACAGAGAGTGAGGGAGCGCTGCTACTGGGACTGGGGCTGTCCAAGGGGACATTACAGTAATGACTTTCATTTATGTAGCTAGTTTTTTTCTCCAACTCAAAGTACTTTGCATTCTATGGGAGTAATTCATCTCGTCTCTCCTTCCAACATCAATACTGTTCAATGTGAGAGATCGTTTGTTTGAACATACACGTGTGCATGTGATGGATCGTGCGAGAGCCACGTTGTCATATCTTCTCTACTGGGTCAGTGACGTGTGTGCTTGTGTGTGTATGTAATGGATGTGGTACTTACCTGTCGCAGTGGGTACACTTGAAGGGCTTGGCCCCGGTGTGTTTGCGGTAGTGCCTCGTCAGCTCGTCGCTCCGGGCGAAACGCCACTCACAGCCCTCCCAGGAGCACTTGTACGGTTTCTCACCTGACAAGACAGACAGACAGAGGGGGGAGGGGGAATGATTACTTTTTCAGTTACATTGACTTTCTGTTTTTTTGTGGTAGCAATAGTGGATACCATTAAGTTGCTCTTACAACACCTTTGTAGTTATACTGTAATGGAACATAATTGTGCAGTTGTCTAAATGACATGTAGGCTACTGATCAGTAAAGGGGTGTTGTCTGTATGATTGACACACCTGAGTGTGCTACATCATCACCCGTGTGAGATGAGATTCTCCCAACTCATTTGCTGGTGTTACCCAGTGTGCGATCCTACTAACTAGTTAATGTACCTGTGTTACCCAACCCAGGACTACACACCAAGGGTTTTGCATCAACCAATCATAGACTCCCAGAGCTCGCTAAACAAATTCTTTCAGAGATGCCGTGTTAATTCATAATCCTAAAACTAAAATCACCCGGAAAAATTAAACAGTTTTCTCCCCTCCCCTCCCCGCCCACGCCTCTCCTCTTCCCTTCTCCTCTTCCCCCTTGGACCCCCTGTGGAGAGATCTGAAATTCAAATGAAGTTTCTCTCCAGTTGAACAGATGGGAGAGGGAGATATCTATTGTTCACAAGCTGTAGTTTTATCTCCCTGATAGAAAGGCCCTCCGGCAGGGGGTTCTTTTACTTTTTGGGATGGGAAAGGGGGGGGGGGGTGTGTAGCGGGTTGCCGGGGGGTGGGTTCCCGTACCCTGAGGACCAGGTTGTGTTCGGATGGGCCTGGACCTGGCTGGTGGGAGGGGGCTGAGTTTAGGGGGAACCACCCGCCCCGGTGATGCCGAGCGCTGCTGCTCTGGTTGATTCAGTACTGGGAGTGGTAACGATAATTAGGGTCTTAATGGGAAGTAATACCGTACTTCCAGTCAGCCAGCTGCGACCGTCTTCCCATATCACCGTGTCCACCAATCTTCCTAACTAGACTAAAGTACCATTAGAGTGAAATCTAAGCGTCTCAAACAGTAGAGCAGCGGTAAGTCCACAGGCGACAGTGGAAGACAGAGGGTGCAGAGGGTGAGGATAACGGACGGTACCCGTAGGGTCAGAGAGGCTGTGCGTGGAGGGGTGAATGATGGGGATGGTACTCCACAGGACTTGTTGATTCAAGTCATTTATTCTGCTACAAAAAACCTGCTACAAGAAGTGTTGATTAGCAGAAGAATATCAGTGATTTCATGGGCAAAAGTATATTGGAGGTGACCCGAGCAGTAGACGGTAAAGGATGATGTGGTTTTGTTTGACATAATCTCAGAGCGATGTGGAATCTGCGGAGACCACGGTGATGCAACGGAAAGTAAAGGATGACGTGGCGGAGGAGGAGAGGACTGAATGATGTGAGATGATGCAACGCACCTCCCCTCATCGTCCATGTTGTAAGATGAGAGGGAAGAGAAAAGGCAAATGTTCTGTGAATGATACCTCCAATCCCGGTTTATTTCACATGATCTTTTCTTATTCTGTTTCCTTTTTTTCTTATTTGATCCATTGTCTGTGGTGAGATTGTGTGACAGATTGCAGGGCAGAAACACCTCAGGATCACTTGCTGTGCTTTTCTTTCCGTGTTTTGAATATTATTCAAATCAGCAGAGGGCATTTTGGGTAATGTATAATGACCCAGTACTGGCTGCTTTTAGAGAGAGAGTGTGCATCCAGAATGGCACCCTATTCCCTATATATTGTATACTTTTGATCAGAGCCCTATGCGTAGTGCACTATATAGGGAAAAGGGTGCTATTTCAGAGATAGCCAGGGAGAAGGCAACACCTCAGCACTGTATCAGCAAACACCACTTTACAGCCAGATTCCACTCAACACACTCCATATAACACTCTTCTACCTCTGGGGTGAACACATGAATGCAACACATTCTGAACATCTGTCTGCCTTTGCCCCTTGATACACTCATAAACATTTTGCCAAAAGACCTGAGGCTTTTTATTTGCTCATTCTCCCCCACTGTGTAAAACCTGTAGCAGATGACATCCCCAGACAGTGTTGCCTTGTCATGAGAGCCTGTTAGGCAGGCAGACAGACAGGGAGGGATGAAGGCAGGCAGGCAGACAGGCAGGGAGGCAGACAGTCAGGCAGGGATGGAGGCAGGCAGGCTGGCTTCAAGGACCACTCAGTCATTTTGGAGTCTTGAGGCCACAGGTGCAAGACAGCAAACATTTCACACCCCTTCCTCAGTAATTGGCCAAAGCTCCCCCTCCTCTCCACTACCATCAGCTCCTCCTCTTTGCATTAACCCCCCTCCCTCCCCCTCTCCAGACTTGACAGAATGAAGCAGGGTCGGCTTGGACCCACCATCAGGGCAACTACGCCAGCCAATTATAACTTGCCGAGGCGAGGATGCATGATGGAGTCGCCTAGCAACCGGCCGAGAGAGAGAGAGTTTGTGTGAGAGAGACAGAAAGAGAGCGAGTAAGACAGAGAGAGAGAGAGAGAGAGAGAGAGTTTGTGTGAGAGAGACAGAAAGAGAGAGAGTAAGACAGAGAGAGAGAGAGTTTGTGTGAGAGAGACAGAAAGAGAGAGAGTAAGACAGAGAGAGAGAGAGAGTTTGTGTAAGAGAGACAGAAAGAGAGAGTAAGACAGAGAGATAGAGAGAGAGTTTGTGTGAGAGAGACAGAAAGAGAGAGAGTAACACAGAGAGAGAGAGAGTTTGTGTGAGAGAGACAGAAAGAGAGAGAGAGAGAGGCGTGCAGCCTCCTGAATCCGCCAGTCATGGACACTCAGCGCCACCAGCCAATTATGGCTCTGCTCTGGATGAGTGTAATACAGTTGCCAGGCAACCCAAACCCCAAAAAAGGGAGCAGGTTGGGGTGGGTGGTAGCTTTTTTGGGGGGTGGGGGAGAGTGTATTTGGGGGTTGGGTGGTGTTAGGGGCAGGGGTAGTTGGAATGGGCAGCACTGTGTTAAAACAGGCTGAGACTGATACCAGGAGCTGCAAATAATCAGCCATTTACAAACTCTCCTCTCGCCTGTTCTGATATGGTTTCCTAGCAACGCACCCCCCCCCCCCACCTCATCACCCACCTCTCCCTCCCATCAGCATCACAGGTGCCTGTGTGCTGCAGTTAATTACATTTCCTTAGTCAACTGGAGATAGAGTGTAGAGCCTATTATGATCTCTCAGCTGAAGTTACAGCAGATAGACAAACAGCCTGACTCAGACAATTATGGCTCATTTCACATTTCCTAGAGTTGCATGCAGCAGCTCCCGTCTCCCTAAAACAAAGAATCCATTCCCAACACCAGAGGAGTGAAGATAGGAAAATAGTGGGTGGGTTTCTGTTCTGACTGCTCACATTCTAGAACAATGTTCAACCTATAGAATTAGAATCACTAGAATGAACATTCGTTTTAGTCATTCTAATTCTATAGTTATTCTAGTCATTCGAATTCTATAGTTATTCTAGTCATTCTAATTCTATGGTTATTAAACCTCAGTGAAAGGCTGTGTATTTCCTTACCAACTGTTATTGATGGGGCCATCCAGGAGCATGTCATCCTCATGAAGCAAATCCTGCACTAATCTTAATCTCCCTCCCTGTGTGTCACTGATGTATGGACATAATAACCAAAACAGAAGGATTAGGCTAATTACTGTACTGTGCTGCTCTTGTCTTGTAATGAACATATCGGGGCTGGGGCTACACAGCAGCATGCTGCAGCATGTCTTAAGGGTGTTGTTTTCTCTTCTACCCTTCTCTTTTTTTTCCCCTTTCCCTCCTCTAATTTTTTGGGTGTGGGAGGAGGAGGGGGCGAATGAATGGCTTGCATCAGCTCGCTGGTGATTAGCATCGCTAGCGCTCTAGTGGCAGCGGTGAAACCTGACGAGTCAACAGCAGGCCTCGGGAAAGGATTAGCGTCGCTAACACTGATGCTAACGCTACGGCTAGCGCTAACCTGATGCCAACACTCCTCTCTCTCTCTCTCTCTCTCTCTCTCTCTCTCCCCGAGGTTCACTGGGAGGCCAGTGGTGGTGAGATACTCCAGGCTGCAGTAGACATGGCTGAATTAGCCATTTAGACCTGTCAGTCTATCAATCCATTGGCAATTACCGTACCACTCCCACCGCTAGCAGCTTGTGGACGGAAAGACTGGACTGCTTTCAGTAAGAGACTCAGAGTCACTGAGGTGAATGAGAGAGAGAGAGAGAGAGGCTGCACTGAAGAGCTAAGACCTATGTATTTTTAGCCCGTTGGAAGGATCTCACAGGGGGATATAGAGCGATAGATCAAGACTGCTTCTGTGTTTCTACTTCACCACACTGGATTGCAATCCTTGCACTCACACATATCAAGCTGAGCACTTATACTGAAACAGAAGATGTTTTCAGGCAGAGTTTAAACCTAAACCTATATTCTCCCAGGGTCTTGTGTTAGGTGCATGGTGCACCTGTATAATTGTAGATGCATGGTCCTTGGTCAGGTTAGACAGTGTGTTTTCAGGCAGTGTGTTTAGTGCATGACCTGGCCTTATTGGCTGGGTAACCTTGTAATCTCCACCCGTCCACCTCTCAGAGCCTGAGAGTTCCTCTCTAGGTTTCTTCCTAGGTTCCAGCCTTTCTAGGGAGTTTTTACTAGCCACCGTGTTTCTACATCTGCATTGCTTGCTGTTTGGAGTTTTAGGCTGGGTTTCTGTCTAAGCACTTTGTGACAACTGCTGATGTAAAAAGGGCTTTAGAAATACAGTTGATTGATTGCATGGTGCATGATGCATGGACCATAGTTATGGTCAGGCCTAGGTTCTGTCTCACCTGTGTGTGTCCTCTGGTGTGCCTTCAGGTGGGAACTCTTGGTGTAAACCTTCCTGCAGCCGTTGAACTGACAGCGATGGACCCTCTTCTTGTTCTCTGGGATATCTCCCCCCAGCGACCCAGCCCCCTGCTCGCTGTCACTGTGCCCCCCCCTGCTGGGCGGCGAGGGTAGAGTGGAGTGTGTGGCCACCAGCTTGGCCGCATTCAGACCAACCTTCTTGGCCACCAGTTTGAGAGTGAGCGTGCCGTCGGCCGTGGCGGTGAGCGTCTGCATGGGCTTGACCAGGTGGCGGCCCAGCTCAGGCGAGGAGGGTGGTGTGAGGGAGGTGACGGCACTCAGCTGAGCAGCGTTGACCCCGTTGACCCCCTCCTTGGTGGTCTTCGCTCCAGACTCTTTTCCGGAGGCCTTGGTGTTGTGGGGCTGTGGGGCCTGTAGCACCTTGGGAAGGGAGACGAGGAGGGGAGGAGGGCTGGGCTGGTCGGGGAGGCTGGGGAGGAGGGGGTCCATCAGGTCCTCGTCACTGTCAGCACCCTGCATGAAGGTGGGCGTCAGGAGACAGTCGAGCTCCTCGTCAAACAGCTCTGATAGACGCTTGGGTTCTGTCTGCAGGTACCGCTCCAACTCCAGACACGTCTGTAAGGGTGAGAGAAACACGGTCAGAAACAGGAGAAACAAGAGAAACAGTTTCAGGAGAGAACACTCATTCTTAATCTACACATATTATTCAGAGACGCTTGGGCTCTGTCTGCAGGTACCGCTCCAACTCCAGACACTCAGTCAGAGACTGGGACACAAGGTCGGCACGGGCACAACAGCCCCACCACACTCATCTCTAATCAATACATACTGTTTCAGACCTCATACAAAAGTACCGATTTGATTAGCCTCATATGAAACAACATCATATCATAACATCATATCAACCATATACACTCTTAGAAAAAAGGGTTCCAAAAGGATAACCCTTTTTGGTTCTAGATAGCATCCTTTTTTTCTAAGAGTGTATGATAACCAGTCAGTGATTCAGCAGAAATCAAACACTCTGACACAGCCACACACTCTATATCATAAAACCACTGACTAGATACATATCCAGCTCTGCTAATCTAACCACCATCACACATCATCATAATCTGAGCATCCTATCATCCCCTCCACCCAGTATGGTCCAGTGGTCCAGCCTCTCCAGTGTTGACCATGTCACCGGCTCCTAGCTGAGCCCAGAGAGGGGGATTATTCTCTGATTGAACTGTGCTGGCCTTACTCTTACCCTCCACTCCGCTTTACAAGGGAGAGAAATTAACCAGCCATGGAATTTTTATCATGAGAAACAGGAAGGGCGGGAAGGGAGGGGGATACATGCAGAGAGAGAGGGAGAGAGAGAGGGAGAGATATAGGGATACATGCAGAGAGAGAGGGAGAGAGAGAGGGATAGATATGGGGATATGTGCAGAGAGAGAGGGAGAGAGAGAGGGAGAGAGAGAGGGAGAGATATAGGGATACAGGTATGTGCAGAGAGGACACAGTTTACCAAACACTCAGCGGAAAGGTTGTTCTATTTAGGCTGTTCCCTCACCTCTCTCTTAAACCATACCCTACCAGAAAATCTCATCGTTAAAACACACACACACACACACACACACACACACACACACACACACACACACACACACACACACACACACACACACACACACACACACACACACACACACACACACACACACACACAATCACTCTCTCTCTCTCTCTTGTTTCTTTTCTGCTAGGGCTTCATTAGAATGAGCAATGCCTTGCCGAGAGAGAGAGAGAGAGAGAGAGAGAGAGAGAGAGAGAGAGAGAGAGAGAGAGAGAGAGAGAGAGTGCAAATTCTTCATACTGGTTCTACAATACTGTTGTGCAGTCACAGTGGTCAGTTTAGATATTAGATTGTTCCGTTTGGCATGTCACAGCTAAAACACTTGGGCAGAGGGAGAGGGGAGCAGAGCACCGGAATGGAGTCAAACCTTCCAGCACTTTAATCCGTGTCATCAGTGCAAATTATAGCTGCCTTACCTATTATCTTAACTACAGAAACACTGTGACACGATGTATCTAAAGGCATGCAGCACTTGTAGGCTGCTCTGTTCCCCTGTGTTTATAGTCAGGCCCCCCCACCACCACGACATATTTTTGTTGGGCATCTGATAAGCTTTGCTTTGCTAGTTTTACTTCTGTCTTATTTTTTCATTTGCGTATGAGCATATATCAAAGAGATTTATTCGGGGGTGTGAATGTTTCAAACTCATTTAGTCTGATAAGCATTGTGTAGATATAGTGCGACGACGCACTAAAAAAGTCCTTTGTTAACGCTGACTAACAGTTGTGCTAAGACAAGGCTTTGGGCCATTCCTTTGACCAGCTCCTTGCTATGATTTGTGAACACTTTTATTCTTTCTTGGTAATTCTAGTGTAATACAATCTGCAGTCAAGCATGGCCAAGGAGGGCCATTGTATTTATTGTATTTTAATTGGATCAATCATCACTAATGCATGGTAAAAGCAACACTGCAGGTAGGCTTAGCCATGACCCTGCTTGCCAAATGACCATTGAGACAGTTGGAATAGCTCTTTAAACATTGTGCTGCCTTCTGAGTACATATTATCCTCAACTGTGACTAGGCCCACAGTATGGTCAGTGGCACACACCTCAGGGGCTGGACAGGGGGAGGTGATATCACACGCCAGTAGGCGTGTCCAGTAGGAGAATACACTACCTATGACATTTCATGTATGACCTTTACGTTTTTTTCATATGCGATAGGAAAGGTAACACACACATTCTGACACATATGCGCACACACATATACACACACATATACACACATATACACACACACACGCACACGCACACCCACGCACACACACACACACACACACACACACACACACACACACACACACACACACACACACACACACACACACACACACACACACACACACACACACACACACACACACACACACACACCCTGCAGGGGGATAGATCAGTGCAGTGTGGGAGCATGCTGGCTCATGGCTTTGGCAGCTCGTGTGAGTAGAGGGGGCTCAGTCACCTCCATTCCCCAGTTCCGTCCCACAACATACGGATAAAGGTCATATCATACTGTGCTGCTGCTCAAAGGACATTAAACCCTGCATGGCCACGTACTAAACCAGGCTGAGCATTCATAGCCCTATACACTCCTTAAAAAAGGCTAATTTATTTGTCACATACACATGGTTAGCAGATGTTAATGCGAGTGTAGCGATATGCTTGTGCTTCTAGTTCCGACAATGCAGTAATAACCAATGAGTAATCTAACCTAACAATTCCAAAACTACTACTACTGCGGCTGTCCCAGATATAACCTTTTTTGGTTCCAGATATGAACATTTTGGGTTCCCTGCAGAACCCTCTGTGGAAAGGGTTCTACATGGAACCCAAAATTGTTCTACTTGGAACCAAAAGAATCAAAATGGTTCATCAAAGGGTTCTCCTATGGGAACAGCTGAATACCCCTTTTAGGTTCTAGATAGCACCTTTTTTTTTTAAGAGTGTAAAAATGTATAGATCTAATATAATAAGATTCATATGGAAGTGGATCAATCATTATAAGACTATTTATTGGGAGAATAAAGTGGGTGGTTAGGTATAGGCTATATTGTTGTAGAAATTGCTGAGAAGTTTGCTAACTGTCTCTTTAGACTTCCAGTCATTGCTCTAACGCTAGTTAGCAATGGCTCCAGAAACTACCTTCAAACTGCACACAGAGACATCCTGCACGGAGAGGCTTAATTGCCAAAATGTCACACTATCCCTTTTAACAGTGACAATGTTATGTTAAGTAGGTGTGCCATGTTTTACAAGGCTCCATTAGTCACATACAGTATTCTCCGAAAACACCAGTCAGAGGAAATACAATGACCAGAGGTTGTGTGTGTGTGAGTAATCACCCCCTAAAAGATTAAGCTACCACCTAAAGCACATACAATACGATATAATGCAGTACAATACAATACAATATAATACAGTACACATAGAACAACAATATAGTTGGAGTTTTTATCTGGTCACACTGACATGGGGATGAATTGTTGTTAATAGTTAAATACACTACAGGAGAATAGAAGTGGTGGGAAAAGTACCCAATTGTCATACTTGAGTAAAAGTACACATACCTTAATAGAAAAGTGAGTCACCCAGTAAAATACTACTTGAGTAAAAGTATTTGGTTTTAAATATACTTAAGTATCAAAAGTAAATGTAATTGCTAAAATGTACTTAAGTATCAAAAGTAAAAGTATAAATAATTTAAATTCCTTATATTATGCAAAGCAGCTGGACACATTTCCTAGTTTTTTATTTTTTCATGGATAGCCAGGGGCATGCTTCAATTAGGACATAATTTACAAACGAAGCATGTGTTTAGTGAGTCCACCAGATAAGAGGCAGATGGGATGACCAGGGATGTTCTCTTGATAAGTGTGTGAATTTGACAATTTTCCTGTCCTGCTAAGCATTCAAAATGTAACAGTAAAAAGTACATAATTCTCTTTAGGAATGTGGTGGAGTAAAAGTAAAAGTTGTCAAAAATATAAATAGTAAAGTAAAGTACAGATACTCCAAAAAACTACTTAAGTAATACTTGAAAGTATTTTTTACTTAAGTACTTTACACCACTGGAGAATAGCAGCGTGGGGACTACATTTTTCCTGTTAACGCTAGTTTTATATGAAGCACCTGTTAAAAGTCTATTGAATGTGTAAGTAGGTCTATGTTTTCTCCCCTCTCACACTGTGACTGGGCCATAGATCCCACAGCTACAGTAAAGACAGTTCTCCCTCTGTGAGCCTGGACTCTGAGATCCTTGATGCTAGGCTTAGATTTGTAAGCCACTTTGGATAAAAGCATCTGCTAAATGGCATATATTATTGTGCGTGTGCGTGTGTGCGTGCCACAATGTATGTGTGTCACAGTGTGTGTATCAAACTGTGTGTGTGTCCATCAATAATAGATGCTGAGCCGAAGGGGTTCACACCCAGCTAAGAGCCTCTGTCTGTCAGACAAAGAGACCAGAGAGGACCACAGCCATCGCTACATCTACAGCTAACTGTTATTACACAATCCAGCTGGACTCCAACTAGACACAAAGGGGAAATTATCACCAGTCTGACCCAAATGGCACCCTATTCCCTTTATAATGCGTTCATTGGAAGACTATCCATAGGGCTCTGGTCAAAAGTAGCTCAGTATATAGGGAATAGGGTGCCATTTGGGACGCAACCCCAGCAATATCCGACTTGGTTACTCTCAATGTCTTGGCACCAGTGGCGTAACTTGTGGGCCCCCTGCCTTGCGGGGGCTGAGGGGGTGTGTGAGCTACGCCAGCGCTTGGCACCCTGCTCGGGCATTATAAAGTCAGCACATCATCTAAACTAATGGCTTCATATGATCTCATTCCTGCATCTAGGAAAATGTGTATTTATGTTCTCTCTCCCCTCCATTTTGGGGTTCAAATCTCTCTCATACAAATAGGTTTTAATTAAAGCTTTGGCTTTCATCCGATGCTGTTTGAAGCTCTATCTCTTGATGCTAAACTGATCTCTCTCCTCCACTTTTCTCTCTCTCTCTTCTCTCTCTCTCTCTCTCTCTTCTCTCGCTCTCTTTTCTCTCTTTCTTCTCTGCTCTCCCCTCTCCCTCTCTCCCCCTCTCTCTCTTCTCTCTCTCCCTACACAGCATGCGTTGATGAGTAATTAGCCACTCAAACGACCCAGCGAAGAGATACTCTTTATTCAGCTAATTTGCTGATGGGTAGCCTGTGTGTGTGTGTGTGTTTTCATCTGTGTATGTATAAGAGAGAGAGTGTGTGTGCAGAGACTGGTAGCCTACGTGCCAAGAGTTTTGATTTCACTGCAGAAAATCTCCTCATTGTGCCTTGAGGGGCTATGCTGTATAACTTAGAGAGAGGTGCCATCTCAGAGAATACAGTTTGTCCCCTCAACCCCCTTCTTCTATTTGGCCTGTACTGTGTCATACAGCCTTCAGTGCAACTGGCTGTTCTCAATGAGCCGGAATGGAGTCTGTCCGTAACGGGCCATCTCCCATCCCCTCTGGTGTTCATAACAATAACCCAGGGTGCTGTAACTTCGCCACAGCTATTATCCACCCCCTCCCAACACACACACACACACACACGCTCCGAACATCATAACCATTCCTCTGTAAAATTGGGACTGCACCCTTGATTCATTGCTGTTTATTTTGTCGGGAGCGTTAGGGAAAGCGTTAAGAGGGGTTTGAGTGTTTCTGTGGGAGCCTGCGGTACCTGCTGCACCATTAGCTCTGTAACGACACCACAATTACTGAGGCTGAGGCAGCCCTGCCTGTCAGAGGAGAGGAGCGTTATCAGGGCGGGAGGATGGGAGGAGTGACAGATGCTTGCCATCAACACAGGAGACGTTTCAAATCTCTAGCGCTTTACCTTCTCCCATCCTCTATTCCACAAAATGATCTAACCTCATCAGAGACCTCTGTCCACCTTTACTAAGACAGAGGGAGATATATAAAGAGGGAGGGGGAGAAATGGGACATGGAAAGGGTGGATAGAGAGAGATGGAGGGAGGGAGAGAGTGAGAAAAGAGGGTGGAAGGATAGAGAAAGACACAGAGAAAGGGTAGAGGGAGGGAAAGCGCTTTACTCTGCCAGTAAGAGGTAGATGCTATCTGTCCCAATGACATTTAGAGCATCATTGTAGCAGAATAACATCCCAGTCATCTGGTCTGGAGCCCACACCGTCTCAGAAAGGATTTAATGGATTTGTTACCCTCCCTCCCCTCTCCTTCTCTAGCAGGGGATTGGTTTACTATGGAGCGCCTGTGTGTGTGAGTGTGAGTAGGAGTGGGAGTGTGGCTTGTCATGGCCCGGCCTGACGACCAGCGGTGTGGCTCTTGCCTGCTGTTTGATGATGTGTATGAGATGTGATGTGTGTGTGTCTGTGATGCTGGAGAGAGTGACAGTGGAGGGACCATCAAATCAAATCAAATTTTATTTGTCACATGCGCCGAATACAAAAGGTGTTGACCATACAGGGAAATGCTTACTTACAGGCTCTAACCAACAATGCAGTTCACGAAATAGAGATAAGAAAATATTTACTAAATAAACTAAAGTAAAAGATAAAATAAAAAGACAATAAAATAACAATAATGAGTCAAGGTAATATGTACATGTAGGAAGTGTTAAAGTGACTATGAATAGATAATAAACAGTGAGTAGCAGCAGTGTAAAAACAAAGGGGGGGGGGGGCAATGCAAATAGTCCTGGTAGCCATTGATTAGCTGTTCAGGAGTCTTATGGCTTGGGAGTAGAGGCTGTTAAGGAGCCTTTTGGACCTAGACCTGGTGTTCCGGTACCACTTGCCGTATGGTAGCAGAGAGAACAGTCTATGACTTGGGTGACTGGAGTCTTTCACAATTTTTTGGTCCTTCCTCTGACAGCGCCTAGTATATAGGTCCTGGATGGCAGGAAGCTTGGCCCCAGTGATGTACTGGGCCGTACGCACTACCCTCTGTAGCATATTATGGTCAGATGCCAAGCAGTTGCCATACCAGGCGGTGATGAAACCGGCCAGGATGCTCTCATTGGTGAAGCGGGAGAACGTTTTGAGGATCTGGGGACCCATGCCAAATCTTTTCAGTCTCCTGAGGGGGAAATGGTGATGGCGTGCCCTCTTCACGACTGCCTTTGTTTGTTTGGACCATGATAGATCGTTGGTGATGTGGACACCAAGGACCTTGAAACTCTCGACCCGCTCCACTACAGCCCCGTTGATGTTAATGGGGGCCCGTTCGACCCTCCTTTTCCTGTAGTCCACGATCAGTTCCCTTGTCTTGTTCACAATGAGGGAGAGGTTGTTGTTCTGGCACCTCACTGCCAGGTCTCTGACCTCCTCCTTATAGGCTGTCTCATCATTGTCTGTTGTGTCATCAGCAAACTTAATGATGGTGTTAGAGTCGTGCTTGTCCACACAGTCGTGGGTGAACAGGGAGTACAGGAGGGGACTGAGCACGCACCCCTGAGGGGCCCCAGTGTTGAGGATCAGCGTGGCAGATGTGTTGTTGCTTACTCTTACCACCTGGATGTGGCCCGTCAGAAAGTCCAGGATCCAGTTGCAGAGGGAGGTGTTTAGTCCCAGGGTAATTAGGGATGAGATTTGTGGCCACTATGGTGTTGAAAGCTGAGCTGTAGCCAATAAATAGCATTCTCACTAGAGGTCGACCGATTATGATTTTCAATGCCGATACCGATTATTGGAGGCCCAAAAATGCCGATACCGATTAATCGGCCGATTTATATATATATATGTTTGTAATAATGACAATTACAACAATACTGAATGGACAATGAACACTTATTTTAACTTAATATAATACATACATAAAACCTATCTAGTCTCAAATAAATAATGAAACATGCTCAATTTGGTTTAAAAACTGCAAAACACAGTGTTGGAGAAGAAAGTAAAAGTGCAATATGTGCCATGTAAAAAAGCTAACGTTTAAGTTCCTTGCTCAGGACATATGAAAGCTGGTTCAATATTCTCAGTTTTTCAATATTCCCAGTTAAGAAGTTTTAGGTTGTAGTTATTACAGGAATTATGATGCGTCAACTATTTCTCTCTATACCATTTGTATTTCATATACCTTTGACTATTGGATGTTCTAATAGGCACTTTAGTATTGACTAATCTCAGGAGTTGATAGGCTTGAAGTCATAAAGAGCGCTGTGAATCAAGCATTGCTTAGAGCTGCTGGCAAAAGCAGTAAAGTTTGAATGAATGCTTACGAGCCTGCTGTTGCCTACCACCGCTCAGTCAGACTGCTCTATCATATATCAAATCATAGACTTAATTATAATATAATAAACACAGAAATACGAGCCTTTGGTCATTAACATGGTCAAATCTGGAAACAATCATTTTGAAAACAAAATGTTTATTCTTTCAGTGAAATACGGAACCGTTCCGTCTAAATATAAGTCTAAATATTGCTGTTACATAGCACAATCTTCAAGGTTATGTTCATAATTATGTACATTTCTGTCAAATTAGTTCGCAATGAGCCAGGCGGACCAAACTGTTGCATATACCCTGACTATGTGTGCAAGGAACGCAAGAGAAGTGACACAATTTCCCTAGTTTAATATTGCCTGCTAACATGAATTTCTTTTAACTAAATATGCAGGTTTAAAAATACATACTTCTGTGTATTGATTTTAAGAAAGGCATTGATGTTTATGGTTAGGTACATTCATGCAACAATTGTGCTTTTAGCAAATGCGCTTTTGTTAAATCATCCCCCATTTGGCGAAGTAGGCTGTTATTTGATGATAAATTCACAGGCACCGCATTGATTAAATGCAACGCAGGACAAGCTAGTTAACCTAGTAATATCATCAACAGTGTGTAGTTAACTCGTGTGAAGATTGATTGTTTTTTCTAAGATAAGTTTAATGCTAGCTAGCAACTTACCTTGGCTCCTTGCTGCAGATTACCGATTGTTATGAAAATTTGAAATTGTCCCTAATTAATTGGCGATGCCGATCTGGATCTGTTGGGGTGGTATGCGAATTGGAGTGGGTCTAGGTTTTCCGGGATGATGGTGTTGATGTGAGCCATGACCAGCCTTTCAAAGCACTTCATGGCTACAGACGTGAGTGCTACGGGGCGGTAGTCATTTCGGCAGGTTACCTTCACTTTCTTGGGCACCGGGACCATGGTGGTCTGCTTGAGGTAGGTATTACAGACTCGGGCAGCGAGAGGTTGAAAATGTCAGTGAAGACACTTGCCAGTTGGTCCGCACATGCTTTGAGTACACGTCCTGCTAATCCGTCTGGCCCCGCGGCCTTGTGAATGTTGACCTGTTTAAAGGTCTTGCTCACATCGGCTCCCGAGTGCGTGATCACACAGTCGTCCGGAACAGCTGGTGCTCTCTTGCATGCTTTAGTGTTGCTTGCTTAGATGTGAGCATAAAATACATTTAGCTCATCTGGTAGGCTTGCGTCACTGGGCAGCTCATGCCTGGGTTTCCCTTTGTAGTCTGTAATAGTTTGCAAGACCTGCCACATGCGACGAGCGTCAGAGCCGGTGAAGTAGAATTCAATCTTAGTCCTGTATTGACGCTTTGCCTGTTTGATGGTTCGTCTGAGGGCATAGTGGCTGGATTATTGTCCCACTCCTTGAAAGCGGCAGCTCTAGCCTTTAGCTCGGTGCAGATGTTGCCTGTAATCCATGGCTTCTGGTTGGGATATGTATGTACGATCACTGTGGGGATGATGTCGTCGATGCACTTATTGATGAAGCCAGTGACTGAGGTGGAATACTCCTCAATGCCATTAGATGAATCCCGGAACATATTCCAGTCTGTGTTAGCAAAACAGTCCTGTAGCGTAGCATCCGTGTCATCTGACCACTTCAGTATAGAATTATGATCAGATTTGCCAAATGGAGGGCAAGGGAGAGCTTTGCATGCTTCTCTGTATGTGGAGTAAAGGTGGTCTAGAGTTTTTTTCCCTCTGGTTGCACAAATGGGGTAAAACTGATTTTATTTTGCCTGCATTAAAGTCCCCGGCCACTAGGCTTCTGGCTGAGCATTTTCTTGTTTGCTTATGGCCTTACACAGCTGGTTGAGTGTGGCCTTAGTGCCATCATAGGTTTGTGGCGGTAAATAGATGTCTACGAATAATATAGATGAAAACCTTCTAGGTAGATAGTGTGGTCTACAGCCTATCATGAGGTACTCTACCTTAGGCGAGCAATACCTTGAGACCTTGAGTCATCGCACACTAGCTGTTATTGACCAATAGACACCCTTCCCCACCCCTCGTCTTACCAGACGTAGCTGCTCTGTTCTGCCGATGCACGGAAAACCCAGCCAGCTCTATATTGTCCGTGTCGTCATTCAGCCCCGACTCGGTGAAACATAAGATATTAAAATGTTCAATGTCCCGTTGATAGGATTGTCTCAATCATAGATCATCCAGTTTATTCTCCAGTGATTGCACATTGGCCAATAGAACAGATGGTAGAGGTAGTTTGCCGACAAATTCTCACAAGGCACCCCCTATATATCTGTCTTTTATTCACACAAATGACAGGGATTTGGGCCTGGTTTAGGTGAAGCAGTATATCCTTCGCGTCAGACTCATTAAAGAAAAAATCCTCATCCAGTTTGAGGGGAGTAATCGCTGTTCTGATTTCCAGGAGCTCTTTCCGGCCATAAGAGACGGTAGCAGCAACAATATGTACAGAATAAGTAACAAACAAACAACCAGAATAGCACAGTAGGTTAGGAGCCCGTAAAACGGCAACCATCCCCTCCGGCGCCATTGTATGGTGAAGAGGTTGTGTTGAAGCTGGGATGCTATGTCAGTCAAGGAGGCCAAAGGGGAGACGACAGCTGAAACACACACACACACACGGTCTCCCCATCCCCCCTCTTCAAAGCTCTAGGGTTCTTGACATTTAGAAGATCCAGTTACAGGGAGAGGCAGTAGATACAGTGCTTTAGTGTGTGAGCTGAGCGCATGGTATGTGTGTGTGTGTGTGTGTGTGTGTGTGTGTGTGTGTGTGTGTGTGTGTGTGTGTGTGTGTGTGTGTGTGTGTGTGTGTGTACTTTGCTGCTTTATTTGAAAAGCTGGTCGTAAAACCAGTGAACTGGAGGCTCTTGGAGGCTGATTTCTTACACAAGACAACAAAAGAGTAGAAGGAGCTCAATAAAGAGGTGAATGGCAAATGGAAAGACACGTGTGTGAAAAGTCAACACACATCAGCTCTGTACAATGCTGAGTGGCAAAAGAGATTCCCTT
Organism: Oncorhynchus clarkii lewisi; assembly: GCF_045791955.1. Taxonomy (NCBI): domain Eukaryota; kingdom Metazoa; phylum Chordata; class Actinopteri; order Salmoniformes; family Salmonidae; genus Oncorhynchus; species Oncorhynchus clarkii. The sequence goes on along the minus strand of NC_092149.1, from coordinate 59,966,470 downwards.
TGATCTGAAACAAGACTCCCTGACTACGTCCTGAATGGCACCCTATTCCCTATAGTACACTACTTTTGTCCACAGCCCTGGTAAAAAGTAGTGTGCTCTGAAGGGAATAGGGTGCTGTTTGGGATGCAGTACAAGGCCTGGCAATGGAACAGTTTGTTCTCTCAGAACATCAATCTCAACAAAGAGATTTGGTTCTGTGTTCAAGAGGGTCGAGAGAGCAGACAAAACAAGAGATAAGCATCTGAACAGGACGTACATTACTCCCCAGACCTTTCGATGTCTGTTACCTTTCTCGTTTTATACACAAAATAGGTTTCAGAGGCCTTTCTCTCCGCAGCTACTGTTGGAACTGAAACAGCCCTGGGATGGTTGAGGAACTTTCTTCATATAAAGCGGTAACACAGAAAATATTACATTTAGACCACAAAACCCAAGCCTTCTTAATGTCCTGAGGCACAGCTAGCTTTTATTGCTTGGGATATGTCCCTGAAATGCCCCCCCTGATCTGCCCAGGCCACAACCCTCCCCTATCCCCAATCCCCCTACCCCACTGGTCTCCTCCAATGAAATTTTAATCAACAGTCTATGATGGAGTGGGGCCACTCAGACACTCCCGCTGTGTGATTGCTCTGCCCTCCCCCCCACCCCCCCACCCCTCCATCATCTCTGCACCTGTGTCAACCCCCTCCCCCACTCCTTCTCTCCCTCCCTCCTTACAATACTTACAGTAGCCCCTCATTTCCCCCTCACCCCTGCCTCCCCTAGCCCCCCCCCCCCCCCCCCCTCTGCACACGTCCCGACACATTCTCTCACAGCAAAGCAATTAGCACGCGAACGTCACCCCCCCTACTCTTCCCTCACCCCCCCACCTCTACTCCCGCCCTGATCCACTGCCACCTGGGCAGACTAATAAACATAGGTTATAAAACGAATGAATAGCGCAGGCAGCAGCAGATAGACGCAGCATAGTGCAGAATAAGGAACATTTAAACAGCTGTTAGTGGAGACAAGGAAGATATGCCCTTTTAATTTGGGGGATAATTTAATCTGTTTTTTCTTGGCCCCTGGCCACTGACGCGTGGTTTGTGCATGTGCGGGGAGCGGGGATTGGGTGGGATACGGAGTGATATGATGGCTGGTTGGAAATCAACGTCTCTCCTGCCGTCACGCGCCAGACGGCCCTTCGCCAGGGTCATTTGTCAAGTCATGCACTTGTCCTCCAACATGCAGCAGTTATGGAGGGTATAAAAATGATGTGCTTACTTTCCACAATCCATTGCTGCAATTCCCACTGACAGAATAATTGGCTACAGAGCCAGAGCATTGCACTCACTACTACCACAAAACATGGTGTGAGTCCCACATGGCACCCCATTCCCAATAATGCCATAGTAGTGCATCATATATGGAATACGGTTCCATTCAGGGTGCGGATGAGGAGTCCATCTCCTGTTTGAGTGTGTTTCTGGGTTAAAAGCAGAAAGCAAGGCCTCGTTCATCCCACCAACCACACATTCACTACCTCCGCATTGGACAATTCTGAGCGCCCTAACAGAAAAAAAGAATCAACACTTGACTTTTTGAATGTTGTTGACTTCTACAATACATATTTCCGATTTTTAATGACATCTCTTGGAGAGGCCACTTGTGAATATACTAGCCTACAGCATTTATGGCAGAGGTTTAATAAAAGGCATTTAGCATTACTCTAATATACACAGAGAACACTCAGATGTAGGATTGCATGGCATATCAGCATTACATCAATGCAAAGTCAGCAGATATAATTTCTGACCCTAACCTAACCCTAAATTATATTGAATTTACACACAGAAATATTTCGAAAGATCAACATCTTGATCAAGTGACAAACAAACAACCACCTGTCAAGGTCTATGTCTCCTGATATATATTATGCCACACTGCCTGGCCTGCACTGTGTACTGTAAGACAATCACACCATCGTGCATGGCCCCAGCCAAATCAATAGGAGGAAGAGAGAACGAGAGGGAGAAAAAACAGAGGTGTGGTCCCAGTTACCAGAAGGAGAGAGGAAGAGAGGAGGGGAGTGAAGAGGAGAGATAAGGGTAAGATGAGGGAGAGCAGCCTGATCTCATAGACTTGATGAAACTTAGTAAATGTAAATCCGGGACACTCAAAATACTATGATATGTTATGTTTGGTACGGTTACATAAGACAGATGGTTACTTAAGGCAAACAACTAAAGTAGGGTGATTGGTCAAGGTGGACGGGTGGGCGTATAACGCAAACATCTAGCAACCCAAAGGTCACAAGTTCGAATCTCATCATGGACTTTTTTATTTGAGCAAATTAGCAACATTTCAACGACTTACTAATTTTTAGCTACTTTGCAACTACTTAACATGTTAGCCAACCATTCCAAGTTAATTTGGGGCTCTCGAGTGACGCAGCGGTCTAAAGCACTGCATCTCAGTGCTAGAGGTGTCACAACAGACCCTGGTTCGATTCCAGGCTGTATTCACAACCGGCTGTGATTGGGAGTCCCATAAGGCAGCGCACAATTGGCCCAGCGTCGTCCGGGTTAGGGTTTGGCCGGGGTAGACTGTCATTGTAAATAAGAATTTGTTCTTAACTGACTTGCCTAGTTAAATAAAGGTTCATTTTTATTTATTTCTATAAACCCAAACCTTAACACTAACCCCTAGCCTAGCTAATGTTAGCCATTCTAGCTAGGCTAGAATTCATAACATATAATACGAAATGGGGGATGGAATCCACAAATGAATACAAACAGCACCATATGAAACGTAACATATCATACTAAATGGAGTGTCTTGGATTTACCTACAGAATAATACGAAATGCTCTGAGACGAGGTTGGGGAGAGAGGAGAAAAGCACCTGACTGTGAGTGAAAATCAGGAATTCACAGCCACATTTGGCAACACCTAAAAATATCCCACTGCTGACACCACCTGCTGCAAGCAAGGCCTCTCTCAGGAAATACACAGAGTTGTGTATGTGCAAGCGTGCGTGTGTGCGTGTGTGATTCTGTGTGAAAATGTTTGATATTGCGTGTTTGTGTGTGCATGCATGTATTATTCCATGTGTGTGTACATGTGTGTAATTGTGTGTGTCTTATTACACGTGTGTGTTACTTCCTATTGCCTGCCCTGCAGCCAGTGCAGAAGAGGGACGTCAAATGGCCCGGACACTGAGAGAGCAGAGGGTTGTGGAGGACATGAGAAATAAGGAAGAGCGATTGCACTCAGAGGACTTGGCCCTATTAGTGGGCTAGCTTGAGCTCTGGGTGAATTATGGCCAAGCAGCAAATAACCCTCAGGCCATTCCAGTGTGTGTGTGTATGTGTGCTTCAGTCATATTGGCTTAGCTAGTGGGCTTAGTGTGACCATGCTTAGAGGGGGAATCAGGAATCAATACATCACTGTTATCCCCCCAATTCACTACGGCTGGGCCTGGGTTCATTTCTTTTGGATTCGCTAGTTATATAAATGGTGGTGGGAGTGGGAGTGGCTTTAGTGTATTGTGCATTGTCTGGCAGTGACAGCCATGCTTGGGTTGTGATTCTGAGTAAGGAATGTCTGGTGTCTGGTGTAGTGTGTGTTAGTGATGTGATCTAAGTGTTGTAGATATGTAGGAGGACAATTGTTGTAATTTGAAATGCCACAGAGTAGGGCTAGGGTATTAAAAAATATATATATATATATTTTACAAATACCACCGAGTAGGAACTGGTCTCATCTGGTGTGACATCAATTATGTCTGTCCTGTTTCATCTCTCCACATTTCTCCTTTGTCTGGCAAACATGCAAAACATGATAAAGCAGATTCATTTTGTTCTCTCGTTCAAATAATCAACTTCAGATCTCCATTCATTTCTGTCCACCATAGTACATACAGCTTCAGTAAGACTGTCTGATACATAGATATATTGTCTATGGTCTAATATCTGCCATCCAGATCAGCTCCGCATGCCAAATGTCTGTTTACAACATCAGTGATGTTGTGTGTGGCTGGCCAGTACAGTCAGTGGACCAGAGTTCAGTTTATACACAGGGTTTCATCCCTCCTTAGATGTGTGTGTGTGAGAGTTTCTCTGTACAGTCAGTGGACCAGAGTTCAGTCTACACACAGGGTGCTGATCCCTCCTCAGCCTGGATGTGGATGTGACGAGGGGTGGCTAAGGATCAGGTCTGCTCTACATCTGTATCCTATCTCAGTAGGAGAATGCCTGGCCGGATGAGACAGCTGTAGATCTGAATGGGAATCTCCCCATTCCATCCTTTATCTGAGTGACTGGTTGAAGACTGCAGTACGCACACAACCCTTATTTAGTCACTCACTATCTGCATTAATTGACCATGAAAGTACCCAATAAATACACAGTTAGTGTTCATGTAATCTGGCTAAGTACTTTACTCGTAGGCAGATAGTTAAGCTCAGCTCTGGGGTTGAAGATTAGAGAGGACAGCAACGCATTCATTACTGTGCTTCAATATTTACTTTTGCTTTCTTGCTGTCTATCAACACCAAGAGGGAGATACTATTTTAGTCCCCCATGGGCCCTCCTCCATTCCTCCGTTCCTCCTCTCTTCTCCTCCTATCCTCTCCTGTCAAATCTGTCTTTCTTTGTCTCCCTCCTGCACATTGCCACCAAGCTTCTGTCTGCTCTCCCCTCCTCCTCTTCCTCCTCCTCTTCATCTCCTCTCTAGTCTTTGTCCCACGTGCACCCACCCACCCACACACACACCCACCCATACACCCACCCATCCATACACCCACCCATACACCCACACACACACACACACACACACACACACACACACACACACACACACACACACACACACACACACACACACACACACACACACACACACACACACACACACACACACACACACACACACACACACACACACACACACACACACACACACACACACACACACACACACACACACACACACACACACATACACACACACACCAGGCTAGCTCCTCTGGGAGCGGGGAGGAAACAGACGGACAACAGCTCACACAGAGATGAGGAAAACACAGTGTCACCATCGCAGCGTGTCGGTTAAAGCCATTCACATTTTTAAGAGAAACAAGAGACAACGTCTTGACTTTGTGTCGGTGTGAATGTGGGTGTTCTATCAGCCTTTGTTTTAGAGGACTGAGGGGATGCGTTGATATCCAAGATGATTGCAGGGTCAAGTGAAACAGTAGTGGGTGTGGAATGGGTTGACATATTGATGAAATGAGTCAATTGTACATTATCCTTGTTGTTCAATACTTAAAATATATTTTTCCCTTCTTTAAACACCCTGAGTTGTTAGAAGTGGTGGTGGGATCCCGTGTTAGTGAGAGTGGTGGTGAAATTAGTTGTGGCTGAGCTGATGTCTTGTGACACATCTTGGCAGGACATAAGGGCTGCAGCGTTCAGGTTCATGAACTAAACCAGACAGGTTTATTATGACATCAGCAGTTATCAAGCCAGGGGGAGAGCAGGGCTGAAACACACACACCTCAACCTAAATGTTCATGACACAGCACAGCACAGGACACACACACACACATACACAGACAGACAAACATTTATAGAGATAGCTCTGCCATAAAAGTCATTCCTAGATATTAAATTCTCCTGGCAAAACCTCACAGACCCCTGTATAACCCCACAGTCAAACCTATTCTATATCCGTATGAATTATTACAAGACACCATCTGTAGTCTATAATAATTCTACCCCATGGAGAAAAAGGATAATAAAGATGATTATTTTCAATATTGTGCTTCTATAAAATTCATCCCCTCCCAGGGCAGAGGAACAAAGCAAGGCTGATTCTATTCGGTGGTTGTCTGATAACTCTCTGTCTGACATAACCATAACCCCATCCGTGAAAATCGTATTTTCTAACTCCCCACAGGAACACGCCAAACTGAATAAGAAACTTCATGTATCCCGGTTCCCCTCCTGAATGAGGCCTAATGAAAACCCTCTGCTCTGGGCTCTGACGGGGAGCTGAAGGAGAGCATTTATGTATAGTCAATAATCAGGTGTGTGTGTGTCTGTGTCTGTGTGTGTGCATGGCATGTGTGCATGTGTGTGTGTGTGTGTGTGTGTGTGCATGCGTGCGTGCGTGCGCGCGCGCGTGTGTGTGTGTGTGTGTGTGTGTGTGTGTGTGTGTGTGTGTAAAGCAGTGAATTGTGTAGTTAATAGTGAGATATGAGGCAGCATTCCAGCTAGGGGCCAGCTAGTCAGATCTCAGATCTCTGAGGCAGAACCAGCCGAGGGAGGCCAGGCAAGGGACAGGCCTACAGCTACATCAGGGTGGAGATGGTGCTGGGAACACAACAGCCTTCTCTGTAGTCTGTAATGTGACTAGACTGAAGGCCCTTTGATCAGTGGGACAACAACATGTGTTATCATAAACAGAGGGATTATTTTATACAATACATTTATACTGTAAATCTAAGACATTGTTATCAATTTCCTTGTTGAGTTACCTGATTTTAGACAGCGGGAGCATAATTTTCAATGTACCTCAGTCACTACACAACCCCCCCCACACACACACACACACACATAGAACCGATAATACCATGTCTGAGAGAGAGAGGGTTTTCCAATTGCTGAGGTAAAACAGTAAAACAGGCCAGAGGCGACAGCCTGCCAGCCACACTGTTCTCTGATCCTGATCCATAGCCTCTTCTCTTCTACCGGTCTCAGCCAGTCTGTCCAGCCAAGGGTCAGGGGTCAGCCTGCTACCACCCAATTAAACCCAGCAGGACAGGGCAGAGCCACTCTGGATCTTGGAGAGGGATGTGCCCTCCTCGCCTCCAGGGCCCATGTGACCACAGGGTCACCCAGAGTCCACCAACCAGTGGGGGAGCTCCTCGCTCAACGCTCGCTGCCTGCCGCATCGTTAATGAACTGCCCGGAGGCGTCCGTGTGTGTGTGACACTGTGTCATCGGGAAGGTGGGCCAGCGGAACACTTCAAAGAACTGAACAGTGAGTCAGAGTATTGTGGTGGACGACCGTGTCTGAGTCCAGACAGGATTAGCTTTCCTTTCCAAGTTGACTCGACTGAGTAAAGGAAAGTAGATTAGTGGGTCATAAAGGGTGGCTTTTTAAATGAGTATGTGTGTGTGTGTGAGATGTGTGGGTGTTTGAATGGTAACACTGAAGGACAGTGTGTGCGACCCTTCCATCTGCGTCCCCAAAACACACACACAGTGACTTCTAAGCCCTGACAGCGTGCAGCTGCAGCTGATGAATACATTCAGTTAATGGAAGGGGGGGCTGTGCCTGTGTGTGTGTGTGTGTGTGTGTGTGTGTGTGTGTGTGTGTGTGTGTGTGTGTGTGTGTGTGTGTGTGTGTGTGTGTGTGTGTGAGTGTGTGTGTCAATCATCCTTTGCCTATGTTTGTGTGGGCTAGCCGACAGAGAGAGAGAGCTATTTCTGTTTGTGTACACACAAAACACACAAATACCCACTCAGTTGTGCTGGGGTCACCAGATCCATGGTTTGACGGTCAGAGCCAGGACAAAGCAGGGGAGAGTTAAGCCCATTCAGACGCTTTATCAGCAAACACGTGTCAGTCCAACAATGACCTCTTGATCCTTGCTGTCCCCCACCCACACAGCCAGCCATCACAGCCATCACACACACCCTCCTCTCCCCGTCAATACAGCCGTCACTCACAAACACACTCATAAAGCTATACACACACACAAACGCAGGCACGCACGCACGCACACACACACTTGACATCTGAGACTACAGATGACCTCACTATATAGAGAGAGAGAGACAGAGAGAAAGTGAGTGAGAGAAAGAGAGTGAGAGAAAGAGACAGACTGAAAGACAGTGAGAGAAAGAGACAGAGTGAAAGACAGTGAGAAAAAGAGAGAAAGAGAGTGAGAGATAGAGACAGAGAGAAAGACAGAGAGAAATAGAGTTTGAGATAGAGAGAGTGAAAGACAGTGAGAGAAAGAGACAGAGTGAAAGACAGTGAGAGAAAGAGACAGAGAGAAAGACAGAGAAATAGAGTGAGAGATAGAGACAGAGTGAAAGACAGTGAGAGAAAGAGACAACCTGAAAGACAGTGAGAGAAAGAGAGTGAGAGATAGAGACAGAGAGAAAGACAGTGAGAGATAGAGACAGAGAGAAAGAGAGTGAGATAAAGAGACAGAGAGAAAGACAGTGAGAGAAAGAGCGAAAGAGACAGAGTGAGAGAAAGAGACAGAGTGAGAGAAAGAGGCAGAGAGACAGAGAGTGAGAGATAGAGACAGAGAGAAAGACAGAGAGAAAGACAGAAAGACAGAGAAAGACAGAGAGAAATAGAGTGAGGGAAAGAGAGAAAGAGAGTGAGAGAAAGAGACAGAGAGAAAGACAGTGAGAGAAACAGAGAAAGAGAGTGAGAGAAAGAGACAGAAAAAGAGAGTGAGAGATAGCGACAGAGAGAAAGAGTGAGAGATAGAGACAGAGAAAGAGAAAGAGAGTGAGAGAAAGAGACAGAGTGAAAGACAGTGAGAGAGAGTGAGAGAAAGAGACAGAGAGAAAGACAGTGAGAAAAAGAGAGAAAGAGAGTGAGAGATAGAGACAGAGAGAAAGACAGAGAGAAATAGAGTTTGAGATAGAGAGAGTGAAAGACAGTGAGAGAAAGAGACAGAGTGAAAGACAGTGAGAGAAAGAGACAGAGAGAAAGACAGAGAAATAGAGTGAGAGATAGAGACAGAGTGAAAGACAGTGAGAGAAAGAGACAACCTGAAAGACAGTGAGAGAAAGAGAGAGAAAGAGAGTGAGAGATAGAGACAGAGAGAAAGACAGTGAGAGATAGAGACAGAGAGAAAGAGAGTGAGATAAAGAGACAGAGAGAAAGACAGTGAGAGAAAGAGCGAAAGAGACAGAGTGAGAGAAAGAGACAGAGTGAGAGAAAGAGGCAGAGAGACAGAGAGTGAGAGATAGAGACAGAGAGAAAGACAGAGAGAAAGACAGAAAGACAGAGAGAAAGACAGAGAGAAATAGAGTGAGGGAAAGAGAGAAAGAGAGTGAGAGAAAGAGACAGAGAGAAAGACAGTGAGAGAAACAGAGAAAGAGAGTGAGAGAAAGAGACAGAAAAAGAGAGTGAGAGATAGCGACAGAGAGAAAGAGTGAGAGATAGAGACAGAGAAAGAGAAAGAGAGTGAGAGAAAGAGACAGAGTGAAAGACAGTGAGAGAGAGTGAGAGAAAGAGACAGAGAGAAAGAGACAGAGTGAGAGAAAGAGACAGAGAGAAAGAGACAGAGTGAGAGACAGTGAGAGAAAGAGACAGAGTGAAAGACAGTGAGAGAGAGTGAGAGAAATAGACAGAGAGAAAGAGACAGAGTGAAAGACAGTGAGAGAAAGAGAGATAGTGAGAGAAAGAGACAGAGTGAAAGACAGTGAGAGAAAGAGAGAAAGAGAGTGAGAGAAAGAGAGAGTGAGATAAAGAGGCAGAGAGAAAGAGAGTGAGAGAAAGAGAGTGAGAGAAAGAGACAGAGAGAAAGAGACAGAGTGAGAGAAAGAGACAGAGAGAAAGAGACAGGGTGAGAGAGAGACAGAGTGAAATAAAGAGGCAGAGAGAAAGAGAGTGAGAGATAGAGACAGAGAGGTAGAGAGTGAGAGAAAGAGACAGAGAGAAAGAAACAGAGAAAAAGAGAGTGAGAGATAGCGACAGAGATAAAGAGAGTGAGAGATAGAGACAGAGAAAGAGAGTGAGAGAAAGAGAGAGATAGAGAGTGAGAGAAAGAGAGTGAGAGATAGAGAGAGAGAAAGAGAGTGAGAGATAGCGACAGAGAGAAAGAGAGTGAGAGATAGAGACAGAGAAAGAGAGTGAGAGAAAGAGAGAGATAGAGAGTGAGAGAAAGAGAGAAAGAGAATGAGAGAAAGAGAGTGAGAGATAGAGAGAGAGAAAGAGACAGAGAGATAATGTTAACACGTTTCCCATGCCAATAAAGCCCTTTGAATGGAATTGAATTGAAAGAGTGAGATATAAAGAGAGAGAGAGATAGAGACAGAGAGAAAGAGAGTGAGAGAAAGAGACAGAAAGAGAGTGAGAGTAGTAAACAGCCCATTGACAGCGGCAAAGCCTTTGTGCAATGTTATATTTTGCCCCAAACAAGCGAGGGATTGAGAGCCAGTCAAAACAGCATTCACTGCTCAACATAAACAAGCATTTGATTCACTGGTTTCTCTCTGTTTACAGCCGCCTCCACAGTATATCCTCTTTTCTTGTTGTAATGTTTGGGTAAATGCATTTGTTCTGCTGGCAGGTAAGGGCACAACAGAGGTCCCTCGACATAATGGGAGTAGTGGATAAAAAAGCAAGCAACCTTTCATTGACAGAACAGTAAGCAAGCACACTCACTACAACCCAGCATTACAGTATTGTGTTGGGACATCGTGTAAGGTTCTACTTACACAAGCTGAAGGAATGGCTTTGTGATAACCATTCTCGCTGTGCGTCCACATAGAACTGACTCACTGAGCTGACTGACCCATCCACAGGACTGAAGAGTCATGGTGGTGGTGTTGTAGTGGAACTAAAGGCAGGGGATTGTTTGGGGTGGGGGGGAAGCATTAGTGGGGAGCACCTCAAACATAGATTAATCCAGAAGAGGCTGGTAGTGATCTGAGCCCAGTCAGTAAACTGGGGAGGAGAGAAGGAGAGACAGAGAGATTGAGTGATTGAGAAAAGGAGAGAGAGACCAAGAGCGAGAGAGAGAGTGAGAGAGAGAGAGAGAGAAGAGAGAGAGAAGAGAGAGAGAGAGAGAGAAAAGCGGAGGAGAGAGATCAGTTTAGCATCAAGAGATAGAGCTTCAAACAGCAGAGAGAAAGTCAGATCCCTGAGAGTCAGATCCCTGTCTTCCTTTAAAGGGATTTAGTGGGGGTGGGGGGAGCTTCAGCCTCTGTTTATCTTTGTATGGTAGCAGCTAATGTTCTAATGTGGGCCAGCCTGGCAGCTCTGGGGTAATCTAATCAGGATACAGCCATTTTCATTAAACCGCCCAGCCGGGATTACTCCCCCTCACAAGCCGATTGAAAGGGGACCCAGGGTTAACAGCTTGTTATAGGATTGGGGTGTGGGGGGGACACTGAGCTGAGTGAGGGATGCTAGGCTAGCTAATAGTGTGGCTGTTGTGATGGTGTGTGTGGCTGTGGTGGTGGTGTTGGTGTGGCAGGGGGTCCTATGCCAGGCTAATCTTCATTAGGCACTGCTATGAGAGGAGGAGAGAAAGGGGCCAGACAGGGGATACAACACTCAGACAAAGACAAAACAAGAGGGGGGAGTGGCTTAAAACAAACAAAGAGCAGGGAGGACTGAGGTAGAGACAAAGGGAGAGAGATGGATAGAGAGAAGGAGAGAAGGAAAGGAAGGAAGGGGCATCAGGGGAGAGGATAGGAGGGGGAGAGAGGGAAAGAGATGTAGGGGATTCAGAGATGGAGAGAAGAGGGGAGGAAGATAGATAGGGAGAGGAGGGGAATGAAGAGAGGGAAGCGTTTTGTTTCACGGGGACGAGGTGGGTCGGTCAGTGTCGGTTGGTCCTCTGGGCTCTGGTTGTATTGAGATCTCAGGTTACAACACTGTTCTGTTCCAGTCAGTGGGCATGTGACTGATAGGCCCTGTTCAGCCTTGTTCAACCAATCACTGAGTCCATTTCCCTGTCAGCAGTCTTATCAGCCTGCTGGCACTGGGCCACAGCAACACACCACACAGCCCAGGCTGGGATAAATGACTTCAGGTAAAGCCTCAGCTATACTGTACATACAGGGCAGACTAGATGGTTAGTTACCTCCTATTACCTCTAGTAGAGCTGACAGCTTAACATGCTGCAGTCCCAGTAACCGGATTAACCGTAAGAAGAACAAATCTAAATTCAATGCTCTTCATTTAGATCGTAGTCTAAATGCTGAGTAATAGTGATGGAGGTAAAACATGATTCACAGCATTACCGCAGTACAGCCCGCGTCAGTTGTAAAATGTCACTGACTCACTGAGTTCATTGGAGGACCAAGTCCAGGAATCAGGAATGTCCTTTCTTTAGGTTCAGGTTCAGGTCCAGGAACCAGGAATGTCCTTTCTTTAGGTTCAGGTTCAGGTCCAGGAACCAGGAATGTCCTTTCTTTAGGTTCAGGTTCAGGTCCAGGAATGTCATTTCTTTAGGTTCAGGTTCAGGTCCAGGAATCAGGAATGTCCTTTCTTTAGGTTCAGGTTCAGGTCCAGGAACCAGGAATGTCCTTTCTTTAGGTTCAGGTTCAGGTCCAGGAATGTCCTTTCTTTAGGTTCAGGTCCAGGAACCAGGAATGTCCTTTCTTTAGGTTCAGGTTCAGGTCCAGGAATGTCCTTTCTTTAGGTTCAGGTTCAGGTCCAGGAACCAGGAATGTCCTTTCTTTAGGTTCAGGTTCAGGTCCAGGAACCAGGAATGTCCTTTCTTTAGGTTCAGGTTCAAGTTCAGGTCCAGGAACCAGGAATGTCATTTCTTTAGGTTCAGGTTCAGGTCCAGGAACCAGGAATGTCCTTTCTTTAGGTTCAGGTCCAGGAACCAGGAATGTCCTTTCTTTAGGTTCAGGTCCAGGAACCAGGAATGTCCTTTCTTTAGGTTCAGGTCCAGGAACCAGGAATGTCCTTTCTTTAGGTTCAGGTTCAGGTCCAGGAACCAGGAATGTCCTTTCTTTAGGTTCAGGTTCAGGAACCAGGAATGTCCTTTCTTTAGGTTCAGGTCCAGGAACCAGGAATGTCCTTTCTTTAGGTTTAGGTTCAGGTCCAGGAACCAGGAATGTCCTTTCTTTAGGTTCAGGTCCCAGGGACAATGAGTGACAGTCCAGCCTGTTACAGTGTGTCTCTGAGTAACGCTGTGAGGCTGTGAGCACGAAGTTACCTGAGAACTAGCTACTATAATTACACCGCTCTCTTTACTGTGTCCCTGACTGACTGCAGTACGAGACAGCCATACTGTAGGTTGACGAGGGAGTCAGCTTTCCCCTGTGCTCTGTCTGTTATGTTGCAGTACCGCGTGAGTGTGTGCAGTCGGAGTAGGTTTAGGTTGTACATTTCTGAACACATCCATGTGGGCCAGCCAAAATGCTCAGCAGTCAGTGACAGTGACAGGAACCAAGGCATTTTCCACGGAATATTGCTGATCTGTATCAGGCCAGATCCTATTTGTTCACGGCAAGCATGGATGTTGAGTAATTTGTTTGGAGATTGTTTTAGAACAAAAACACATGTTTCTGTAAACGGAGTACTAAAATGGATTCAGCTGCAATAACCTCAGCGATGACATAGAATACAAAAGTGCAGGGGCCTTGACGTGATGCAATGACACAGCCGCTCCATTGTGGGGCCCAGCTCAGTGACACAGCTCCTCCACTGTGGGGCCCAGCTCAGTGACACAGCTCCTCCATTGTGGGGCCCAGCTCAGTGACACAGCTCCATTGTGGGGCCCAGCTCAGTGACACAGCTCCTCCACTGTGGGGCCCAGCTCAGTGACACAGCCGCTCCATTGTGGGGCCCAGCTCAGTGACACAGCTCCTCCACTGTGGGGCCCAGCTCAGTGACAC